>NC_143034.1:12492500-12597500 GCF_057628025.1 Oncorhynchus mykiss
GAACAAGTGTAACAAATGATATTTTGGGGGAAATTATACCACCACCCAAAAGGGTGCTTTAGAGACTGGAAGGACAATGGGGCTTGTGCTCTGCACTGTTAGAGCCTGACACACACATTTCATTAGGTTTTCATCAAGACAATCATTATCAACTCAAGCACTTCTTGTCTGTTTTCACAGATTCAGGGCAGCCCTCTGACCTGAGGATAGTTCTGATAGGGAAGACTGGATCAGGGAAGAGTTCAACAGGAAACACCATCCTGGGGAGAAAGGTGTTTAGAGAAGACCTCTCCCCTGAGTCTGTCACTGTTCACTGTGAGAAACAGAGTGGAGTGGTGGATGGGAGGAAGATTGATGTCATCGACACCCCGGGGCTCTATGACACAACAATGTCTAAAGAAGAGATGAAAAGTGAAATAGAAAAGGCCATCTACATGTCAGTCCCAGGACCTCACGCCTTCCTGCTGGTGATCAGACTGGGGAGGTTCACAGAGGAGGAGAGGAACACTGTGAAGTGGATCCAGGAGAACTTTGGAGAAGAAGCATCAATGTACACCATCATTCTGTTCACCGGAGGAGACCAGCTGGAGGACAAATCAATGGTGGACTTTCTAAGTGAGAGTGAGGAGCTTATGAAACTCGTCAAGGTTTTTAAGGGCAGAAATCATGTCTTCAATAATAACAAGAAGAATGACAACAATCAGGTCCCAGAGCTGCTGAAGAAGATAGAGGAGATGGTGAAGAAGAATGGAGGACAACACTACACCAATGAGATGTACCAGGAGGTCCAGAGGAAGATCGAAGAGGAGGAGGAGAGGAAGAGACAGGAGAAGAAGGAGAGAGAGGAGGAGGCGAAGAAGAAACAAGAGGAGGAGATCAGAAAACGGGAAGAGAAGGCGAGAGAGGTGGAGAGGAAGAGACAGGAGGAGAAGAAGAAACAAGAGGAGGAGATCAGAAAATGGGTAGAGAAGGTGAGAGAGGAGGAGAGGAAGAGACAGGAGGAGGAGAAGAGAAAGGAGGATAAGAAGAAACATGAGGAGGAGATCAGAAAACAGGTAGCAAAGGCGAGAGAGGAGGAGAGGATGAGACAGCAGAGGACGAGGAAGTCGTCGTCAAATGGCTTATTGGGATTGTTAGCAACTGTTTTCACAGCGGTGGTAGCAGGACCATTAGCAATTCCAGTTGGAGCTGCTGTATTTGCAAATGAAGTAGCTGAACATTTAGACGATTCCGATTAAATGAGGAAGAGGAGGGAGTGTGAAGTACCACTCTCTTCCTCATCTTAATGTCAAGTAGTAGCAGTAGAATATCTTAATACTGTACAATGACAACCATCAGTGTTTGTAGCAGTAGATTAATTATGTACAATGACAACCATCAGGGATTGTTCATCACTTTCTAATATTATCAGTTATTTACCATGTTTATTATTCAGAGTCTTAGGGATAATAACATACTGTAGGATGACATTTATAATTCAACAAGAACAAACAGACAGAAAAAATCTGAAATCATGTTTCATTAACTCAGAGATAGTTAAGAAGTTAGAATGGGTAAAGAGATTCTAGGTATCTAGATATCTACAGTATTGATGTATCTACCTTCCCTCCCTGGTCTGTGTTCTCTCTCTACCCTCCCTTTCTGGTCTGTGTTCTCTCTCTAGTATCTCTCTACCCTCTCTTTCTGGTCTGTGTGCTCTCTCTAGCCTCTCTACCCTCCCTTTCTGGTCTGTGTGCTCTCTCTACCCTCCCTCCCTGGTCTGTGTTCTCCCTCTATCCTTCCTCCCTGGTCTGTGTTCTCCCTCTAGCCTTCCTCCCTGGTCTGTGTTCTCCCTCTATCCTTCCTCCCTGGTCTGTGTTCTCCCTCTAGCCTTCCTCCCTGGTCTGTGTTCTCCCTCTATCCTCCCTCCCTGGTGTGTGTTCTCCCTCTACCCTGCCTCCCTGGTGTGTGTTCTCCCTCTACCCTCCCTCCTTGGTCTGTGTTCTCTCTCTACCCTTCCTCCCTGGTCTGTGTTCTCCCTCTACCCTCCCTCCCTGGTCTGTGTTCTCCCTCTTTCCTCTATCTACCCTCCCTCCCTGGTGTGTGTACTCCCTCTAGTGTTAAACACCACATGATTAACACAGTGAGTAATGTTGTAATGGACTGTACGTCACAACTGTACTTCTACTGTAATTCATTACTGTATTTCTACTGTAATTCATTACTGTATTTCTACTGTAATTCATTACTGTATTTCTACTGTACCTCATTACTGTATTTCTACTGTAATTCATTACTGTATTTCTACTGTACTTCATTACTGTATTTCTGCTGTACTTCATTACTGTATTTCTGCTGTACTTCATTTCTTTATTTCTGCTGTACTTCATTACTGTATTTCTGCTGTACTTCATTACTGTATTTCTACTGTAATTCATTACTGTATTTCTACTGTAATTCATTACTGTATTTCTGCTGTACCTCATTACTGTATTTCTACTGTACTTGGGAAAAGAACATTACTTTAACAATTACAAAGAGGTATTTTGTATGTGCTTTGTCATCATACCGACAACATCAAAATAGCCTTTCAAGACCGAAGTCAGCAGGACTTTGAGCAGCCAGACTTAGTATCAGCCAGACTTGTTGCTGGGTTACAGGGTTAAATAGCCATTCAACCAGTTTTGAAAAGAGAAAACTGTGTTTTAGAACTAGAAGAGACTCCACTATCAACATGAGAAATTATGGTCAACCGTATAGACACACACAGACTGAGATTCAATCCAATACTGTATAGACACACAGACTGGCATTCGTAACCGAAAGGTCGCTAGTTCAACTCTAGGAGCAGACAAGGTGAAACATTTGTCCGTGTGCCCTTGAGCAAGGCATTTAACCTCAATGGCTCCAGGGATGTTGTTGATAATGTCTGACCCTGTCTAAAGACTCCAGCTCTCTGTGGGTGTTGATAATGTCTGACCCGGTCTAAAGACCCCAGCTCTCTGCGGGTGTTGATAATGTCTGACCCTGTCTAAAGACCCCAGCTCTCTGTGGGTGTTGATAATGTCTGACCCGGTCTAAAGACCCCAGCTCTCTGTGGGTGTTGATAATGTCTGACCCGGTCTAAAGACCCCAGCTCTCTGCGGGTGTTGATAATGTCTGACCCTGTCTAAAGACCCCAGCTCTCTGTGGGTGTTGATAATGTCTGTCCCTGTCTAAAGACCCCAGCTCTCTGTGGGTGTTGGGATATGTGAGAAACACATGTACAAGTGTGAAACAGGACAAATAACAGCAGCTACTATAGTCACCATCTAGTGAGTCTGACCTGAAATAACCCCTGAACATCTCATGACTGTTTTAATCATGGCAGTTATTTACGGTTTCTCTTTCCCTGTTTGGAAACATGCTGAACTAGTTCATCATCATTCCATTGGATAATAATGGACATGTGGTAACATGCAGAACTAGTTCATCATCGTTCCATTGGATAATAATAGACATGGTAAAAGATCATGTTTCTAAAGACACATCAGCACATGTAGGATGAGTCACATGTAGGATGAGTCATTAATATTCTATTAATAAAACTACTTTCTACCAGGACCCTAGAGCACTACCAGGGCAAGTGTCCCATGCAATAAGGGGATCTGCTGTACCCATGTTATGTCGGAAAAGTCAGTTATGAATTATTCTGTCCTGGTTAAAAACATGTTATCATCCAATAGGCTTTGATAAAATGTCCAATATCCTCACTCACATGTAAATTCTGTAAGAGTAATGTATATGTCGATTGTTTGACGGTCCGACCGCATTCTGTCCCTTATCAATACAAATGTTGGTGCCAGCGAGAATGACATAAGAAAGTAGTCAAGACGACAAGCTTAATTAAACCTCCGTCATGTATATCTAAACACAGAATTATTATCTCCCACTATAATAATAGAGTCTTGTATTGCCGGTAGACTTGATCAATTATTACAATTATTTTCAAAGAAGCGTGGATCATCATTATTTGGACCGAATAGATTGGAATATGTTAAACATTTTGGCTCAATGACTCCATCTACCTTGTGGATCTGTTTGAACAATTTGTACATTCATATTATTATATATATTATATTATTATAGTATTATACCTGTTGAGTTTCTTTGCCAATAGGAGAAGTATATTTGGTTTCTAAGCAAATGTATTTGCATAACTTTTTTCCCCCCACAAGAGCACAATGTTAGTTCAACAGACTGGTACCAAAGCAACATTGTCACACCCTTTACTGGAAATGCACCTCCTTATGAGAAGGACTGTCTAGAACAGATGAAGTCATTAAATCAATACTCTGCACAGCAGTTTACTAATTGCTTGGCTGGGCTGATGTGACAGTCAGATGGAACAGAGTAAAAAGGAATTTGAATGTCACAGATTTTGCCGGTGGTAACACATGGAATTGGTTTTAATAAATCAGCATTCAGGATTAGACCCACCCATTAATACATAATGTTAGCTCAACAGACTGGAAACAAAGCAACATTGTCACACCCTTTACTGGAAATGCACCTCATTATGAGAAGGACTGTCTAGAATATATTAAATCATTACATCATAACCAGTTACAGTGTTCACTGTTCAAGCCACACCTGTAGAAGTAGAGTAGCCAATAAGAGAACTGAATATTACAAACAAGATTATGTACTTCAGGCCATACCTGTTGAAGTAGGGTAGCCAATAAGAGAACTGAATATTACAAACAAGATTATGTACTTCAGGCCATACCTGTTGAAGTAGGGTAGCCAATAAGAGAACTGAATATTACAAACAAGATTATGTACTTCAGGCCACACCTGTTGAAGTAGCCAATAAGAACTATAGAGAGCAGCCATTTCAAGAGTTACAGAAAAACCACTTGAGCTGGTAAACTACAGACGGCAGCTATTTGAAGTGCAAACGTAAGGACGAAGATGAACAGAAAGGCAAGAAGTGATCATCAAAGTGAGTACTACCATTGTGCTTTTATACCTGTGGTCTGTTTTGAGAGTATTCTGAATGCACTCGACTCCGTTCTATGAGCCCCAAAATTACGATCTGCTACTCTGAATAGCCTTGCGATACCCGAACACAAAGATCGTATTTTATCACCTAGCTTGTCATGTTGGCAATAGAACAAGATTTTAAATAAAGCCCACCTGACCCAGATTGTGATTTATAATGGGCCGTTTTTGAATTGCGTAAACAGTTAATGTGTAAAGGCGGGGATACGGGGCTGTGTTCCAAACAAAACAACTACATGTGTGTTTGCTCTAGTTTCTCAACAGACCAGGTAGGGGAGATCAAAAAAGCACCTTATTGTTGAAGACTCTTCTATGGGTCCTAAAAGTGCAATGAAGTCACTTAAGAACCATGCACATTTTGGAGAGGTGTATTGCCACTTGGAAACACCAGTTAGACCTCTCACTCAAACTCTTGTAATTGTTTTATCTTATGTTGCACCGAACCCAATTTCCAATAATATTATTATGTTACTGAATGTATTCAGAGTAATTTCAGTTTTAAAAATGTATAGTAAATGTAAAAAGCACATTAAATCAACAAAGTCATCTCACTGGGAACATTTCAAAGTCTACTCCACGTTGGTTCGTCGTAATTTCATTGAAATAATGTGGAAACAACATTGATTCAACCAGTGTGTGTCCAGTGTTACGGTGCGTGAATGAGGACCCAAAAGCGAATTAACTTAAACAGAGCTTCTTTAATTACCAAACATAGGTAGGCTCAGACGGACCGGCAGATTCCGACAGGACAAGACAAGGTTACAGCAAACATGACGACAGTCTGGTTCAGGCATGAAACACAACAAACAAGAATCCGACAAGGACAGGAACAAAAACAGAGAGAGATATAGGGGACTAATCAGAGGGAAAAAGGGAACAGGTGGGAAAAGGGGTGACGAGGTGGTTAGGAGGAGACAAGGCACAGCTGGGGGAAAGAGGGGGTGGAAAGGTAACCTAACAACGACCAGCAGAGGGAGACAGGGTGAAGGGAAAGGACAGAGACAAGACACAACATGACAGTACATGACAGTACCCCCCCACTCACCGAGCGCCTCCTGGCGCACTCGAGGAGGAAACCTGGCGGCAACGGAGGAAATCCTCGATCAGCGCACGGTCCAGCACGTCCCGAGAGGGAACCCAACTCCTCTCCTCAGGACCGTACCCCTCCCAATCTACGAGGTACTGGTGACCACGGCCCCGAGGACGCATGTCCAAAATTCTACGGACCCTGTAGATGGGTGCGCCCTCGACAAGGATGGGGGGGGGGGGGGGAAGACGAGCGGGGGCGCGAAGGACGGGCTTGATGCAGGAGACATGGAAGACCGGGTGGACGCGACGAAGGTATCGCGGAAGAAGAAGTCGAACTGCGACAGGATTAATGACCCGAGAAATACGGAACGGACCAATGAACCGCGGGGTCAACTTGCGAGAAGCCGTCTTAAGGGGAAGGTTCTGAGTGGAGAGCCAAACTCTCTGACCGCGACAATATCTAGGACTCTTAGTTCTACGCTTATTAGCAGCCCTCACAGTCTGCGTCCTATAACGGCAAAGTGCAGACCTGACCCTCTTCCAGGTGCGCTCGCAACGTTGGACAAAAGCCTGAGCGGAGGGGACGCTGGACTCGGCGAACTGAGATGAGAACAGCGGAGGCTGGTACCCGAGGCTACTCTGAAAAGGAGATAGCCCGGTCGCAGACGAAGGAAGCGAGTTGTGGGCGTATTCTGCCCAGGGGAGCTGTTCTGACCAAGACGCAGGGTTGCGAAAAGAAAGACTGCGTAAGATGCGACCAATAGTCTGATTGGCCCGTTCTGCTTGACCGTTAGACTGGGGGTGAAAGCCGGAAGAGAGACTGACGGAAGCCCCAATCAAACGGCAAAACTCCCTCCAAAATTGAGACGTGAATTGCGGACCTCTGTCCGAAACGACGTCTGACGGAAGGCCATGAATTCTGAAAACATTCTCGATGATGATTTGTGCCGTCTCTTTAGCAGAAGGAAGCTTAGCAAGGGGAATGAAATGAGCCGCCTTAGAGAACCTATCGACAACCGTAAGAATAACAGTCTTCCCCGCTGACGAAGGCAGTCCGGTGACAAAATCTAAGGCGATGTGAGACCACGGTCGAGAGGGAATAGGAAGCGGCCTGAGACGGCCGGCAGGAGGAGAGTTACCGGACTTAGTCTGCGCGCAGACCGAACAAGCAGCCACGAAACGACGCGTGTCATGCTCCCGGGTGGGCCACCAAAAACGCTGGCGAATGGAAGCAAGCGTACCCCGAACGCCAGGGTGGCCGGCTAACTTGGCAGAGTGAGCCCACTGAAGAACGGCCAGACGAGTAGGAACGGGAACGAAAAGAAGGTTCCTAGGACAAGCGCGCGGCGACGGAGTGTGAGTGAGCGCTTGTTTTACCTGCCTCTCAATTCCCCAGACAGTCAACCCGACAACACGCCCCTCAGGGAGAATCCCCTCGGGGTCAGTGGAGGCTACTGAAGAACTGAAGAGACGAGACAAAGCATCAGGCTTGGTGTTCTTAGAGCCCGGACGATAAGAAATCACGAACTCGAAACGAGCGAAAAACAGCGCCCAACGCGCCTGACGCGCATTAAGTCGTTTGGCAGAACGGATGTACTCAAGGTTCCTATGGTCAGTCCAAACGACAAAAGGAACGGTCGCCCCCTCCAACCACTGTCGCCATTCGCCTAGGGCTAACCGGATGGCGAGCAGTTCGCGGTTACCCACATCATAGTTACGTTCCGACGGCGACAGGCGATGAGAAAAATACGCGCATGGGTGGACCTTGTCGTCAGAGAGGGAGCGCTGAGAAAGAATGGCTCCCACGCCCACCTCTGACGCGTCAACCTCGACAACGAACTGTCTAGAGACGTCAGGTGTAACAAGGATAGGAGCGGATGTAAAACGATTCTTGAGGAGATCAAAAGCTCCCTGGGCGGAAACGGACCACTCAAAGCACGTCTTGACAGAAGTAAGGGCTGTGAGAGGAGCTGCCACCTGACCGAAATTACGGATGAAACGACGATAGAAGTTCGCGAAGCCGAGAAAGCGCTGCAGCTCGACGCGTGACTTAGGGACGGGCCAATCAATGACAGCTTGGACTTTAGCGGGATCCATCTTAATGCCTTCAGCGGAAATAACAGAACCGAGAAATGTGACGGAGGAGGCATGAAAAGTGCACTTCTCAGCCTTCACAAAAAGACAATTCTCTAAAAGGCGCTGGAGGACACGTCGAACGTGCTGAACATGAATCTGGAGTGACGGTGAAAAAATCAGGATATCGTCAAGGTAAACGAAAACAAAGATGTTCAGCATGTCTCTCAGGACATCATTGACTAATGCCTGAAAGACAGCTGGAGCGTTAGCGAGGCCGAAAGGAAGAACCCGGTATTCAAAGTGCCCTAACGGAGTGTTAAACGCCGTCTTCCACTCGTCCCCCTCCCTGATGCGCACGAGATGGTAAGCGTTACGAAGGTCCAACTTAGTGAAAAACCTGGCTCCCTGCAGGATCTCGAAGGCTGAAGACATAAGAGGAAGCGGATAACGATTCTTCACTGTTATGTCATTCAGCCCTCGATAATCTATGCAGGGGCGCAGAGACCCGTCCTTCTTCTTGACAAAAAAAAACCCCGCTCCGGCGGGAGAGGAGGAGGGGACTATGGTACCGGCGTCAAGAGCTACAGACAAATAATCTTCGAGAGCCTTACGTTCGGGAGCCGACAGAGAGTATAGTCTACCCCGGGGGGGGGTGGTTCCCGGAAGGAGATCAATACTACAATCATACGACCGGTGTGGAGGAAGAGAGGTGGCCCTGGACCGACTGAACACCGTGCGCAGATCGTGATATTCCTCCGGCACCCCTGTCAAATCACCAGGCTCCTCCTGTGAAGAAGAGACAGAGGAAACAGGAGGGATAGCAGACATTAAACATTTCACATGACAAGAGACGTTCCAGGAGAGGATAGAATTACTAGACCAATTAATGGAAGGATTATGACAAACTAGCCAGGGATGGCCCAAAACAACAGGTGTAAAAGGTGAACGAAAAATTAAAAAAGAAATGGTTTCACTATGATTACCAGAAACAGTGAGGGTTAAAGGTAGCGTCTCACGCTGAATCCTGGGGAGAGGACTACCATCCAGGGCGAACAAGGCCGTGGGCTCCTTTAACTGTCTGAGAGGAATGTCATGTTCCCGAGCCCAGGTCTCGTCCATAAAACAGCCCTCCGCCCCAGAGTCTATTAAGGCACTGCAGGAAGCTGACGAACCGGTCCAGCGTAGATGGACCGACAAGGTAGTGCAGGATCTTGAAGGAGAGACAGGAGTAGTAGCGCTCACCAGTAGCCCTCCGCTTACTGACGAGCTCTGGCCTTTTACTGGACATGAAGTGACAAAATGACCAGCGGAACCGCAATAGAGACAGAGGCGGTTGGTGATTCTCCGTTCCCTCTCCTTAGTCGAGATGCGGATACCTCCCAGCTGCATGGGCTCAGCACCCGAGCCGGCAGAGGAAGATGGTAGTGATGCGGAGAGGGGGGCGACGGAGAGCGCGAGCTCCTTTCCACGAGCTCGGTGACGAAGATCAACCCGTCGCTCAATGCGAATAGCGAGTTCAATCAAGGAATCCACGCTGGAAGGAACCTCCCGGGAGAGAATCTCATCCTTTACCTCTGCGCGGAGACCCTCCAGAAGACGAGCGAGCAAGGCCGGCTCGTTCCAGCCACTGGAGACAGCAAGAGTGCGAAACTCAATAGAGTAGTCTGTTATGGATCGATTGCCTTGACATAGGGAAGACAGGGCCCTGGAAGCCTCCTCCCCAAAAACAGATCGATCAAAAACCCGTATCATCTCCTCCTTAAAGTCCTGATACTGGTTAGTACACTCAGCCCTTGCCTCCCAGATTGCCGTGCCCCACTCACGAGCCCGTCCAATAAGGAGAGATATGACGTAGGCGACACGAGCAGTGCTCCTGGAGTAAGTGTTGGGCTGGAGAGAAAACACAATATCACACTGGGTGAGGAACGAGCGGCATTCAGTGGGCTCCCCAGAGTAACACGGCGGGTTATTGATTCTGGGCTCCGGAGATTCGAAAGCCCTGGAAGTGGCCGGTGGATCGAGGCGGAGATGGTGAACCTGTTCTGTGAGGTTGGAGACTTGGGTGGCCAGGGTCTCAACGGCATGTCGAGCAGCAGACACTTCCTGCTCGTGTCTGCCTAGCATCGCTCCCTGGATCCCGACGGCTGAGTGGAGAGGATCCGAAGTCGCTGGGTCCATTCTTGGTCGGATTCTTCTGTTACGGTGCGTGAATGAGGACCCAAAAGCGAATTAACTTAAACAGAGCTTCTTTAATTACCAAACATAGGTAGGCTCAGACGGACCGGCAGATTCCGACAGGACAAGACAAGGTTACAGCAAACATGACGACAGTCTGGTTCAGGCATGAAACACAACAAACAAGAATCCGACAAGGACAGGAACAAAAACAGAGAGAGATATAGGGGACTAATCAGAGGGAAAAAGGGAACAGGTGGGAAAAGGGGTGACGAGGTGGTTAGGAGGAGACAAGGCACAGCTGGGGGAAAGAGGGGGTGGAAAGGTAACCTAACAACGACCAGCAGAGGGAGACAGGGTGAAGGGAAAGGACAGAGACAAGACACAACATGACAGTACATGACATCCAGTGGGATGTTTGGATTCAGGCTTGAGTCAGGTGAACTGTTAAATCCTCACTTTTAGTCTAATAATTATCTCAGAATCTCCAAACTGTTCCCTTTTATTGCTACCATGGTTATGCTTTCAGATATTTATTCTGTAAGAAACATTTCAATTTAGCCCTATCCACATAAGCCAATTCCCACAAGTGTAAAGGGTTAAGGTCAATGGCAGCATGCACCTTGTACCAAGACATTTTAGCCAATAACCTGGTTGCCTCTGCAAGGAGCCTAAAATGAGTGTAAGAGGTGAATCATGAGTGTACAAAACATTAGGAACACATTAGGACAGTTGTGGGAAGCATTGGAGTCAACATGCGACATGGGCCATCATCCTTGTGGAACACTTGACACCTTGTAGAATCCATGACCCAGTGAATTGAGGCTGATGAAATTAGATTCATCCAGCCATATCTTTCCCTGATTTAATCTGACCAATTATACAGGTATTGTGTGACGAGAATTACAGACCAATGAAATGCTTTTATCCTACTCTGTAAATATCCTATCTTTAAAAATAACAACAACAAGAACTAATGACTAGATCACCAAATATAAATTATCAAATAATCATTTATGTAAACAAACAAACAAACATAGTGAGCCCAATAGAACCCCATCCAGCAACTGTCAACACAACACATTTTGTCAAGATCACAGCCCGTATCAACAAAGCATCTCAGAGTAGGAGAACTGATCTCGGATCTGTCCATATAATCTTATTCATTATGATCTAAAAGTCCAAACTGATATTAGTTCAGCACTCCTACGGGCCCTGGTAACTACTAATCTCAACATTGTTGTTGTTGTTGTCAACTCAATCTGTCATGGAATCAGTAAACCCTGCTCTAAATCTGTCATGGAATCAGTAAACCCTGCTCTAAATCTGTCATGGAATCAGTAAACCCTGCTCTCAATCTGTCATGGAATCAGGAAACCCTGCTCTCATATCTGTCATGGAATCAGTAAACCCTGCTCTCAATCTGTCATGGAATCAGGAAACCCTGCTCTCAATCTGTCATGGAATCAGGAAACCCTGCTCTCAATCTGTCATGGAATCAGGAAACCCTGCTCTCATATCTGTCATGGAATCAGTAAACCCTGCTCTCAATCTGTCATGGAATCAGTAAACCCTGCTCTCAATCTGTCATGGAATCAGTAAACCCTGCTCTCAATCTGTCATGGAATCAGTAAACCCTGCTCTCAATCTGTCATATAATCAGTAAACCCTGCTCTAAATCTGTCATGGAATCAGTAAACCCTGCTCTCAATCTGTCATGGAATCAGTAAACCCTGCTCTCAATCTGTCATGGAATCAGTAAACCCTGCTCTCATATCTGTCATGGAATCAGTAAACCCTGCTCTCATATCTGTCATGTAATCAGTAAACCCTGCTCTCAATCTGTCATGGAATCAGTAAACCCTGCTCTCATATCTGTCATGGAATCAGTAAACCCTGCTCTCAATCTGTCAGGAAATCAGTAAACCCTGCTCTCATATCTGTCATGGAATCAGTAAACCTTGCTCTCAATCTGTCATGGAATCAGTAAACCCTGCTCTCATATTAACACAAATTCGAAGTCTAGATTTGGTCATTGAACTTATATTTACGGTTGCTCTTCAGCAAACCACAGGAGCAATCAGGGTTAAATGCTTTACTCAAGGTTATATCGATAGCTTTTTCACCTGCTCAGGGAATCAAACCAGAAAGTTCTCGGTTACTAGACCAACACTCTTAACTGCTAGTATACCTGCCTGGAAAGAGGCCTCCATTAAAGTATTTTACAGGCCTGGCAGATGATGTTGAAAGTACATTTATGACTTTCCCTTGGATTTCCAGTAGCCTGTTATCAGGAGTGATGAAACATGTTCAGTTATAAGAGCTCTTGGTACCATTTGAAAGGAAACACTTTGAAGTTTATGGAAATGTGAAAGGAATGTAGTAGAATATAACACAATAGATCAGGTTATAGTTAATACAAAGATTAAAACAACCGTTCTTTTGTATTTTTTTGTACCATCTTTGAAATGCAAGAGAAAGGCCATCATATATTATTCCAGCCCAATTGCAATTAAGATTTTGACCACTAGATGGCAGCAGTGTATGCAAAGTTTTAGACCGGTCCAGTGAACCATTGCATTTCTGTTCACAATGTTGTGTCAAGACTGCCCGAATGTGCCTAATTTGTTTATAAATAACTTTTCATGTTCAAAATTGTGCACTTTCCTCAAACAATAGCATGGTGCTCTTTCACTGTAAAGCTACCGTAAATTGGACAGTGCAGTTAGATTAACAATAATTTAAGCTTTCTGCCAATATCAGATATGTCTATGTCATGGGAAATGTTCTTGTTACTTACAACCTAATGCTAACTTCTCTAGGGTAGGGGCAGCATTCAGAATTTTGGTTGAAAAGCATGCCCAAATTAAACTGCCTGCTTCTCGGGCCCAGAAGATATGATATGCATATAACTGGTAGATTTGGATAGAAAACACTCACATTTTTCCAAAACTGTTAAAATAGTGTCTGTGAGTAAAACATAACTGATTTGGAAGGCGAAAACCTGAGAAAAATCCATTCGGGAAGTAGTTTTTTTGTTGTTGGTTTTGTAGTTTTCTATTCAATGCCATTACAGTATCCTTTGACTTAGGACGCAAATTGCAGTTCCTATGCCTTCCACTAGATGTCAACAGTCTTTAGAAATAGTATTCTGAAAAATTCTGAAAAATGAGGAAGTAAGACCAGTCTGAATGAGTGAACCCTAAAGTGTCACAAAGCTTTTTCATGCGCACGACCGAGAGTTATTTTCTTGTTAACCTTTTATATTGACAACGTTATTGTCCGGTTGAAATATTATCGATTATTTAGGCTATAAACAACCTGAGGATTGAATATAAACATCGTTTGACATGTTTCTCTGCCTGTTTTGACTGCTTTTGAGCCTGTGGATTTTCTGAAGAAAACGCAAACAAAACTGAGGTTTTTGGATATAAAGAGACTTTATCGAACAAAAGGAACATTTATTGAGTAAATTAATGTCTGCTGAGTGCAACCATATGAAGATCATCAAAGGTAAGGGATTAATTGTATCTCTATTTCTATTTGTAACTCTTTCTCTCTTTGTAACTCTTCTACTTGGCTGGTTACTGTTTGAAATTATTTGTCTGCTGGGCTATGTTCTCAAATAATCGTACGGTATGCTTTCGCCTTAAAGCATTTTTTAAAATCTAACACCATGGTTGGATTGACAAGAAGTTAATCTTTAAACCTATGTAAAATATGTTTTGTTTTCTGAATTTTTCTAATGAGTATTTCTGTATTTGAATTTGGCGCCCAGCAGTTTCGCTGGCTGTTGAAGAGGTGGGACGCTAACGTCTCACATACCCAAGAGAGGTTAACTTCTTATGGCTGCAGGGACAGTATTGAGTAGCTTGGATGAAAGGTGCACAGAGGTGCCCAGAGTAAACGGCCTGCTCCTCAGTCATAGTTGCTAATATTTGCATATTATTATTAGTATTGGATAGAAAACACTTGGAAGTTTCTAAAACAGTTTGAATTATGTCTGTGAGTATAACAGAACTCATATGGCAGGCAAAAACCTGAGAAATTCCACTTCCTGATTGGATTCTTTCTGGATTTTTTCTGGATTTTCTAACAGGCTCTCATTGAAATTACAGCGATATATGGATGAGTTTTCACTTCCTACAGCTTCCACTAGATGTCAACAGTCAATAGAACTTTGTCTGATGACTCTAATGTGAAGGAGACAGGAATTAGTCACCACTGCCATGAGCCGACCATGCTTTCACCATGCGCTTTCACATGAGGAGGACCTCTGTTCCACCGCTCATCTGAAGTCAATCTAATTCTCCAGTTGGAACGTTATTCAAGACGTATGTTAACAACATTCTAAAGATTGATTCAGTACATCGTTTGACATGTTTCTACTGACTGTTTACGGAACTTTTGGGCATTCCGTCACGTTATAGTGGACACGCAATGTGACTTTGGAATTGTTTACCAAACGCGCTAACCAAAATAGCTAATTGGACATAAATAACGGACATTATCGAGCAAATCAAGCATTTATTGTGGACCTAGGATTCCTAGGACTGCATTCTGATGAAGTTCATCAAAGGTAAGGAAACATTTATCATGTATTTTCTGGTTTCTGTTGACTCCAAAATGGCGGCTAATTTTATTATATTTCTGAGCGCTGTCTCGGATTATTGCATGGGTTGCTTTTTCCGTAAAGTTTTTTTTAAATCTGACACAGCGGTTGCATTAAGGAGAGGTATATCTATAATTCCATCTGTATAACTTGTATTATCATCTACATTTATGATGAGTATTTCTGTTGAAACGATGTGGCTATGCAAAATCACTTGATGTTTTAAGAACTAGTGAATGCGCCAATGTAAACTCAGATTTCTTTAGATAAATATGAACTCTATCAAACAAAACATGCATGTATTGTGTAACATGAAGTCCTATGAGTGTCATCTGATGAAGATAATCAAAGGTTAGTGATTCATTTTATCTCGATTTCTGCTTTTTGTGACTGCAATATTTCGCTGGAAAAATGGCTGTGCTTATTGTGGTTTGGTGGTGACCTAACATAATCGTTTGTAGTGCTTTAGCTGAAAAGCATATTTGAAATCGGACACTTTGGTGGAATTAACAACAAGATTACCTTTAAAATTATATAAAATACATGTATGTTTGAGGAATTTTAATTATGAGATTTCTGTTGTTTAAATTTGGCGCCCTGCACTTTCATTAGCTGTTGTCATATTGATCCCGGTAGCGGGATGCAGCCATAAAAGGTTAATACTGCATTGACGCTTTGCCTGTTTGATGGTTCGTCTGAGGGCATTGCGGGATTGCTTATAAGCATCCAGATTAGTCTCCTGCTTCTTGAAAGCGGCAGCTCTAGCCATTAGCTCGGTGCGGATGTTTTCTGCGGATGTTGCCTGTAATCAAGGTTTCTGGTTGGGATATATACGTACGGTCACTGTGGGGACGACGTCGTTGATGCACTTTTTGATGAAGACGGTGAATGAGGTGGAATACTCCTCAATGCCATTGGATGAATCACGGAAGATATTCCAGCCTGTGCTTGTAAAACTGTCCTGTAGCGTAGCATCTGCATCATCGGACCACTTCCGTACTGAGTGAGTCACTAGGACTTCTTGCTTTAGTTTTTGCCTGTAAGCAGGAATCAGGAGGATATAATTATGGTCAGATTTGCCAAATGGAGGGCGAAGGAGAGCTTTGTATGCTTCTCTGTGTGTTGAGTAAAGGTGGTCTAGAGTTTATTTTTCCTCTGGTTGCACATGTGACATGCTGGTGGAAATGAGGTAAAACGGATTTAGTTTCCCTGTATTAAAGTCCCCGGCCACTAGGAGCACTGCTTCTGGATGATCATTTTCTTGTTTGCTTATGGCCTTGTAGAGTTGGTTGAGTGCAGTCTTAGTGCCAGCATCCTTTTGTGGTGGTAAATAGATGGCTACGAAAAATATAGATGAGACCTCTCTTGGTAGATAGCGTGGTCTAAAGCGTATCATGAGGTACTCTACCTCAGGTGAGCAATACCTCAAGACCTCTTTAATATTAGACATCGCGCAGCAGCAGTTATTAACAAATAGACCCCCGCCGCTCTTCTTAACAGACGCTGTCCTGCCAAAACACAGAGCAGATACCAGCCAAGACTCTGTGAAACATAAAATACTACAGTTTTCAATGTCCCTTTGGTAGGATAATCTCAACCGTAGATCATTGAGTTTTGTTTTCCAGTGATTGCACATTGGCCAATAGAACTGATGGCAATTGCAATTTACTCACTCACCTACGAATCCTATCAAGGCATCCCAACCTTTTTCCTTGGTTTCTGCGCCTTTTCTTCACGAGAATGACAGGGTTTTGGCCTTTTCTCCGGAAAGCAGTATATCCTTCGCATCGAAATCATTAAAAAAAAAATCTTTGTCCAGTTCGATTTGAGTAATCACTGTTCTGATGTCCAGCATGTCTTTTCGGTCATAAGAGATGGTAGCAGAAACTCTCTGTACTAAATAAGTTACAAACAATGCGAACAAAATAGCACAGTTGGTTAGGAGCCCATAAAACGGCAGCCATCCCCTCCGGCGCCATTAATATCAATATGATTATAGTCTTCAGTGTGTATTCAAATAAATCAACAATATGGTGGAGATCATCCTGAAATAACACTGGTGGATACAACGTTTGAAATCAAAATTGTTAAGATTGAATCGTACTACACCAGCTCTCGTCGGATGTGACAGGGCTTGAAAAGTATTACAGACTACAAAGGGAAACCCAGCCGAGAGCTGCCCAGTGATGCAAGCCTACCAGACAAGCTTAATGCCTTTTATGCTTGTTTTGAGGCAAGCAACACTGAAGCATACAGGGGAGCACCAGCTGTTCCGGACGACTGTGTGATCACGCTCTCTGTAGCGGATGTGAGCAAGACCTTTAAACAGGTCAACATTCACAAGGCAGATTACAAGGTCGGGTACTCAGAGCATGCGCGGACCAACTGGCAAGTGTCTTCACTGACATATTCAACCTCTCCCTGTCTGAGTCTGTAACACCAACATGTTTCAAGTAGACCACCATATTCCCTGTGCCAAATTATGCGAAGGGAACACGTCAGTAGCCATGAAGTGCTTTGTAAGGCTGGTCATGGCTCACATCAACACCATCATCCCAGAAACCCTAGACCCATTCCAATTCGCATACTGCCCCAACAGATCCACAGACAATACAATCTCAATCACACTCCATATTGCCCTTTCCCACCTAGATAAAAGGATCACCTATGTGAGACTACTGTTCATTGACTACAGCTCAGCATTCAACGCCCTCAAAGCTCAACAGTAAGCTAAGGACCCTGGGACTACTCTCCTCCCTCTGCCACTGGATCCTGGACTTCTTGACGGGTGTATGCTTAGTCCCCTCCTGTACTCCCTGTTCACCCACGACTGCATGGCCGAACACGACTCCAACATCATCATTAAGTTTGCTTACAACACAACAGTGGTATGCCTGATCACCAACAATGACAAGACAGACTGTAGGGAGGAGGTCAGAGATCTGGCCATGTGGTGCCAGGACAACAACCTCAACGTGCGCAAGACAAAGACAAAGGAGCTGATCATGGACAACAGGAAAGGGAGGACCGAGCACACCCCCATTAACATCGACGGGGCAGTAGTGTAGCGTGTTGAGATTTTCAAGTTCCTTGGTGTTATAATTCATTCATTTTATTTAACCTTTATTTAACTAGGCAAGTCAGTTAAGAACAAATTCTTATTTACAATGACGTCCTACCAAAAGGCAAAAGACCTCCTGCGGGATGGGGGATTAAAAATAAATAAATAAAATATAAATACAGGACAAAACACACATCACGACAAGAGACAACACTACATAAAGAGAGACCTAAGACAACATAGCAAGGCAACAACACATGACAACACAGCTTGGTAGAAACACAACATGACAACAACATGGTAGCAAAACAACATGGTAGCAGCACAAAACATGGTACAAACATTATTGGGCACAGACAACAGTACAAAGGGCAAGAAGGTAGAGACAACAATACATCACACAAAGCAGCCACAACTGTCAGTAAGATTGTCCATGATTGAGTCTTTGAATGAAGAGATAGAGATAAAACTGTCCAGTTTGATTTTGTTGCAGCTCGTTCCAGTCGCTAGCTGCAGCGAACTGAAAATACGAGCGACCCAGGGATGTGAGTGCTTTGGGGACCTTTAACAGAATGTGACTGGCAGAATGGTTGTTGTCTGTGCAGGATGAGGGCTGCAGTAGATATCTCAGATAGGGGGGAGTGAGATCTAAGAGGGTTTTATAATTAGCATCAACCAGGGGTTCTTACGACATGTATACAGAGATTTCCAATTTACAGAGGAGTATAGAGTGCAGTGATGTGTTCTATGAAGAGCATTGGTGGCAAAGCTGACGGCCGAATGGTAAAGAACATCTAGCCACTCGTCTAGATTTAACTTTAGCCTGCAGCTTTGATATGTGCTGAGAGAAGGACAGTGTACCATCTAACCATACTCCCAAGTACTTGTATGAGGTGACTACCTCAAGCTCTAAACCCTCAGAGGAAGTAATCACACCAGTGGGGAGAGGGGCATTCTTCTTACCAAACCACATGACCTTTGTTTTGGAGGGGTTCAGAACACTAAGAAAGCTTTGTTGTAGAGCGTTTAACACAAAATACGGTGAGGGCCAGTTGAGTATAAAACTGTATCCTCTGCATGGGTGAGAGAGCTTCCTACTGCCTGAGCTATATTGTGGATGTAAATTGAGAAGAGCATGGATTGAGCCATATGATTGAGCCTTGGGGTACTCCCTTGTTGACAGGCAGAGGCTGAGACAGCAGATTCTGACTTCATACACTGCACTCTTTGATAGTTAGCAAACCAGGCCAAATAAGCCTCAGAGACCAGCACAACCTGCACAACATTGCTTAGAATGGCAATGGTGACATCATTGAGGACCTTTAAGTTTGCAGTGACACATTCATAATGGGGCGGCAGGGTAGCCTAGTGGTTAGAGCGTTGGACCAGTAACCGGAAGGTTGCGAGTTCAAACCCCCAAGCTGACAAGGTACAAATCTGTCGTTCTGCCCCTGAACAGGCAGTTAACCCACTGTTCCCAGGCCGTCATTGAAAATAAGAATTTGTTCTTAACTGACTTGCCTGGTTAAATTAAATAAAGGTAAAATAAAAAAAATAAAAAAAATAAATAAAAATAATCTGAGCAGAAACCAGATTGCATAACAGAGAGAATACTATAGACATCAAGAAAGCCAGTCAGTTGATTATTTTCAAGTTTTTCCAACACTTTTGATGAAAATTGCAAAATAGAAATAGGTCTATAACAGTTTATGTCATCACCATCAAACTGTCATTGTCCAAACACACCAAGACAGTCGTGAAGAGGGCACGACAAAACCCATTCCCCCTCAGGAGACTGAAAATATTTGGATTGGGCCCTCGGATCCCCAAAAGGTTCTACAGCTGCACCATCGAGAGCATCCTGACTGGTTGCATCACCATTATGTCAACTCCTCCTGAACAGTTAATCAAATGGCTACCCAGACTATTTGCATTGCCTGTTGTTTTCAGAGCATGCAACAAATACATTTCAATTTGATTTCAAAAAGCCTGTGGTTGTGGAGGTGGCATCTGATGGTGCTTTTTGAAACCTGGTGACTCCAAGACACCACCAAGGCCTGCAATTCTTTCACAGTGATTCTTGGGGATTTTGTTGCTTCTCTCACCATCCTCCTCCCTATCCTGGGGGGCAAAAAATATTTGTATCCTCTACCCGTGAGGTTTTCAACTGTTCCATATCTTTAGAATTTTTTAACAATTGCCCTGACAGTGCTCAGTGGTATATTTAATCGTTTGTGGATCTTCTTGTAACCATTACCAGATTTATGAAGGTCTACGACCATCTGTCTCTTTTGAACTGCCAGTTCTTTTGTTTTCTTCATGGTGTTGGATGACAGCAGGATATTGCATGCGTGTTACCTCATTTTTATACCCTAGTGAAACAGGAAGTAATCTAATGGCTCAATATAGTTCTATAAGACTTAGATAAACTTAAATAAGTTGAATTTAATTTGTGGTTTAATTTTGGTAGATGTTATCTACAACAATCTTTAAGGGTGCCATTAATTGTGAAACCTTGATTTGGAGGACATTGATTTAATTAAATCAATAAATTATTTTGGTTGGTTCCATTGAAATATTAATAAAGTACAGTATTTCTCACATGTTGGCATTTTTAGTTTCTCTGTAATTATATTGTTTATATTTGTTTAAGCATTATTTGTGCATTGTCAGTCAGGGGTGCCAGTAATTTTGGAGCCCACTGTACAAGGAGTACCTGTACCAAGTAAGTGTACTGGGGTACGAGATAGTTGGGGTGATTGATTGAGTTAATATGTAGGTTTGGTTGGGTGATTGATTTAAGTAATGTACATCTAGGTAGGGGTGAAAAGCAGAAAGTCCAGGTAACCGTTTAATTAACTGTTTAGCAGTGTTATGGCTTTGGGGTAGATGCTGTTCAGGATGTTTTTGGTTCCAGACTTGGCGCTCTGGTACAACTTGCTGTGCGGTAGCAGAGGGAACAACTGTGACTTGGGTGGCTGGAGTCTTTGATCATTTTTAGTGCCTCTGACACCACCTGCTATAGAGGTAGTGCTTCTATATGTCAGTCCCAGGACCCCATGTCTTCCTGCTGGTGATCAGACTGGGGAGGTTCACAGAGGAGGAGAGGAACACTGTGAAGTGGATCCAGGACAACTTTGGAGAAGAAGCCTCAAACTACACAATATTATTATTCACTGGTGTAGTTCAGCGAGAGGGAAAACCAGAAGAGGAAGAAACGTTTCTTCTTGCTGATCTTGAGAGTCAGGAGCTTCAGACACTAGTCAATATGCGGAGGCAGATATCATGTCATCAACAATAAAGAGAAAAGAGACTGTACTCAGGTCAGAGAGCTGCTGAGGAAGATAAAGGAGATGGTGAAGAGGAATGGAGTACAACACTACACCAGTATGAGAAAGAGATCAAGAAAAATCAGTTGTTAGAGTCGCTATAGGAGTCGTCTGCACAGTTACAATGGTAGGACTAGGTCTTATTGCAGCCGCAATAGAGGTTGCAGTTATAGGGACAGTGATGGGGGAAGGAGCAGCAACAACTATAGGAACAGCTATTGGACGAGGGATAACAAACAGACAACAAAATCGAAACTCTCTGGAGTCGGGAAGAGACAGACAGACAGTGTTTCTCAGCCAGTCAAAATCATGAATCAGCATCATTTTTATGGATATATATACAAAGAAATTTCAATTGAAAAAGGTCTAACCAAACGAAGTGCAGCTTGTTTGCATTCTTTCCAGCTTCAGTACGAAGTGATTGTGTTATCTGTGGTGTTGGCTAGCTCCTCTGAACAACAGTGTCCTGAAGAGAAAGTACATTTTCTATGCCAGGTAAAATCGCGCTTAACTAGCTCATTGTCATGGATGTCTCCAAATAAATATCACTAGAAAAAAGTTTAAACAAATGCAAATGCAGCTACTTTGTTGTTATAAAAGTGATAATGCCCTCTAAGCCGGTGTTTAGAGGATATAAACAGCATGTGCACGGTTTGTCTCGAGCCTAACACCCGTACCAGTATCCTCTTAACACTGGCTTCACGGGAATGATCAAATCACTGTACTTCGTTACTATATTTCTACTGTACTTTATTACTGTATTTCAATTGTACCTCATTACTGTATCTCTACTGTACTTTATTACTGTATTTCAATTGTACCTCATTACTCTATCTCTACTGTACTTTATTACTGTATTTCAATTGTACCTCATTACTGTATCTCTACTGTACTTCATAATCCAGGGGAAGGGATGGGGGCTCAGAACTGTAGGACAATTATTAATAAAACAATAACATTAGATTAACGTCTATTTGTATTACTATAACAATTGCAATAGAGGGATTTCTACATTGTAAACCTACAGAGAGGGATTTTGTATTGTATACCTACGGAAAGAGAGAGAGATTTACATGAAATGAGCCAAAATGTGTTACTGTGTCAAACCTAGGTTCATATATTTTCTGGACTTCAGCAACTCCGACTGCATACACACATCTTTTAATTTTACATACAAAATCATTTTTCAAGAAAATAAAATACCTGATAACAGCTGAACTCAATGTTCTTGGGCTATTTTTCCTATTTGGTCTGATACATCCCTCTCGTCGTGACCTTGAACACAACACTCTCTGGTCTGATGGGTCCCTCTAGTGGTGACCTTGAACACAACACTCTCTGGTCTGATTGGTCCCTCTAGTGGTGACATTGAACACAACACTCTCTGGTCTGATGGGTCCCTCTAGTGGTGACCTTGAACAGAACACTCTCTGGATCAGTGGCGTTGGAAAGAGCACGAACAGATCTGGGAACTGATTCAGGCATTCAGTCAAAACAGAATGTTCTGCTCCATTGTTACACTCCCATTGTAAAGCAGAGGGTTCCAAATTATTAGAACACAACTGTACTTTAGAACTAGAAGAGACTCCACTATCAAAATAAGAAATTATGGTAAACTTTATATAGACACACATAGGCTGGGATTCATTCCAATACTATATAGACACACATAGACTGGGATTCATTCCAATACTGTATAGAAACGCATAGGCTGGGATTCATTCCAATACTATATAGACACACATAGACTGGGATTCATTCCAATACTATATAGACACACAGGCTGGGATTCAATACAAGGGGTGTTATAGAGCACTAGACAGCTGACAATGCAACTTCAGCAGACATTCGTATGCATTTACCATAATTGTGATCTCTGTGAATGAGGAAATTGCCTTGGAGGCATTTATCAGCTTTCTAGTACACTGCTCTGTAACACACCTTGGATTGAATCCAGGCCGTAGTGTTGTTCTTTGCTGCTACCTGAGGTCAGAGCATTGGGCCAGTAACTGAAAAGTTGCTGGTTCAACTCCAGGAGCAGACAAGGTGAAACATTTGCACTTAACTTCACTTTCTCCAGGGATGCCGTTTTTAATCATGGCAGTTATCTACGGTTTCTCTTTCCCTGTTTGGAAACATGTAGAACTAGTTCATCATCGTTCCATTGGATAATAATGGACATGTGGAAACATGCAGAACTAGTTCATCATCGTTCCATTGGATAATAATAGACATGTGGAAACATGCAGAACTAGTTCATCATCGTTCCATTGGATAATAATGGACATGTGGAAACATGCAGAACTAGTTCATCATCGTTCCATTGGATAATAATAGACATGTGGAAACATACAGAACTAGTTCATCATCGTTCCATTGGATAATAATGGACATGTCCACTCTTCCTTCCACCGACGACGAGCCTTACATACATAAAGTGAATGTGGAAGAGGTGAAAAAAGTGTTGTTGTCTATCAACAATGACAAGCCACCGAGGTCTGACAACATAGATGGAATATTACTGAGGATTATAGCGGACGATATTGCCACTCCTATTTGCCATATTTTCAATTTTAGCCTTCTAGAAGGTTTGTGGCCTCAGGCCTGGAGGGAAGCAAAAGTCCTTCCGCTACCTAAGAATAGTAAAGCTCCCTTAAATTGACAACATAATTTCACCAGGCTTATAGGGAAGGACATTCTACAAGCACAGCACTTACACACATGACTGATGATTGGCTGAGAGAAACTGATGATTAAAACATTCCGGTGGATGTTTTGTTAGACTTCGGTGCAGCTTTGACATTATCAATCATAGTCTGCTGCTGGAAAAACATATGGGTTATGGCTTTACACCCACTGTTAACTTTTGCTCCTGATTGGGGCAGCGGTCTAAGGCACTGCATGTCAGTGCATAGAGGTGTCACTGCAGTCCTTGGTTCGAATCCAGGCTGCATCACATCTGTCTGTGATTGGTAGTTTCGTAGGCGGCGCACAATTGGTGTCATCCGGGGTAAGCCATCAAGAATTTGTTCTTAACAGACTTAAATTAAATATATATATATATTGTGGATGAAGAGTTACCTGTCTAACAGACAATAGAGGGTGTTCTTTAATGAAATCCAGGTAGAATCAGGAAATCCCCAGGACAGCTGTCTAGGTACCTTCATTTTTTAAATCTTTACTAACGACATCAATCTTTACTAACGACATTGAGTAAAGCCAGTGTGTCTATGTATGCGGATGACTCAACACTATACACGTCAGCTACTACAGCGACTGAAATGATAGCAACACTTAACAAAGAGCTGCAGTTAGTTAGTTTCAGAGTGGTTGGCAAGGAATAAGTTAGTCCTAAATATTTCTAAAAATAAAAACGTGGTATTTGGGACAAATCATTCACTAACCCCTAAACCTCAATTAAATCTTGTAATAAAGAATGTGGACGTTGAGGAAGTTGAGGTGACTAAACTGCTTGGAGTAACCCTGGATTGTAAACTGTCATGGTCAAAGCATATTGACACAACAGTAGCTAAGATGGGGATAAGTCTCTCCATAATAAAGTGCTGCTCTAACTTCTTAACAGCACTATAAACAAGGCAGGTCCTACAGGCCCAAGTTGTCGCACCTGGACTACTGTTCAGTTGTGTGGTCAGGTGCCACAAAAATGTACTTAGGAAAATTGCAATTGGCTCAGAACAGCGCAGCACGGCTGTCCCTTGGATGTACACAGAGAGCTAATATTAACAATATGCATGTGAATCTCTCCTGGCTCAAAGGAGTCACAGTTCCCAAGTCCAAAACAGACTATGGGTGGCACACAGAATTTCATAGAGCCATGACTACATGGAACTCCATTCCACATCAAGTAACTGATGTAAGCAGTAAAATTTGATTTGAAAAACAGATAAAAAAATACACCTTATGGAAAAGCAGGGACTGTTAAAAACTTATTGGAACTCCCTCTCCTGGATCTGGTATATTTGTCATCAGCCACGCTGAATAGCGTAGCGCAACAGTCAAAAAATATTACTAGAAAATATTAATGTTCATGAAATCACAAGTGAAATATAGAGAATCACAGCTTAGCCTTTTGTTTATCACCCTGTCGTCTCAGATTTTGAAATTATGCTTTACAGCGAAAGCAATACAAGCATTTGTATAAGTTTATGGATAGCATAACAAAACAATAAGTACACCTAGCGGTAGGTAACTTGGTCACGGAAATCAGAAAAGCAGTCAAATTAAATCGTCTACCTTTGATGAGCTTCGGATGTTTTCACTCACGAGACTCCCAGTTAGACAGCAAATGTTCATTTTGTTCCATAAAGATCATTTTTGTAGCCGAAATACCTCCGTTTGTTCTTCACGTTTGGTTGAGAAATCCACCGGAAACTGCGGTCACGACAATGCCGAAAAAAAATCAAAATGATATCCATAATATCGACAGAAACATGGCAAAAGTCTTTTATAATCAATCCTCAAGGTGTTTTTCAAATATCTATTTGATAATATATCAACTGGGATAATTGGCGTTTCAGTAGGACTGAGAGGAAAAATGGCTACCTCTGTCTTTTATGCAAGAATCTCTCTGAGAGCTATCAGGTGGCCACTTACGCAATGTAATCGTTTACGCTCATTCTTCAACATAAAGGCGTGAAACTACGTCTAAAGGCTGTAGACACCTTAGGGAATACGTAGAAAAAGGAATCTGGTTGATAGCCCATTCAATGGTCAATAGGGATGCGTAGGAAAACAGAGCATTCAAAATAAAAGTCACCTCCTGATTGGATTTTCCTCAGGCTTTCGCCTGCAATATCAGTTCTGTTATACTCACAGACAATATTTTTACAAGTTTTGGAAACTTTAGAGTGTTTTCTATCCTAAGCTGTCAATTATATGCATATTCTAGCATCTTGTCCTGACAAAATAGCCCGTTTACTTTGGGAACGTTATTTTTCAAAAAATAAAAATAGTGCCCCCTAGTTTCAAGAGGTTTTTAAGCAACACAAACATAAGCACAGACACATGCATGCATACATACACACGATAACATACAAACTATACACACACGTACACATGGATTTTGTATTATATGTGGTAGTGGTGGAGTAGGGGCCTGAGGGCACACAGTTTGTTCTGACATCTGTGAATGTATTGTCATGATTTTAAAATTGTATAGCTGATTTAATTTTGCTGGACCCCAGAAAGAGTAGCTGCTGGCTTGACAGGAACTAAATGGGGATCCTTAATACTTACAAATACCTGTCAGTTATTTTGGCAAAGGAAAAACTCTTACTAACAAGGATGTAAACAAATTTATGCACAACATTTGAGAAAAAAAATGTTTGTGCATATGGAATCTTTCATTTAATTCCTTGAAATGTGGATCCGATACTTTACATCTTGCGATTATATTTTTGTTCAGTGTATATTTTTCACACAAACATACACATATGAACAAAAACTTACAGACACAAACAGTGTCATCTGATCTGCCCAAACCTGCATGCTCACACCTCCATCCCTAGTGCTTCCATTACTGTTTTCCTCATGGCCTTAAAATGTACCAATTTGTTTTTCTTGGTCGCCAATGCTATTTCAATATTTAAATAATAAATCATTAGATTTTTCCATTTTTTTTTTTTTTTTTTTGTTATTGATGGCGGATTGATTTCCAAGTTTTTAGTTAAAAAAAATGTCAAGATGAGAACAGGATAGTCCAGCGAATTGGGCATCTAACTACACACCCATATGCCATGTCTTGAAATATGTAGACAGACTGATTAAAAGTAAGTTTACATTCTAGTACTTCTGAGAACTTTCTTGCTCTGCCCACAACTTTTGTACTTTTCAGAACGCATTGATTATTGAATCATTGTTAGATTTACACTTAAGACATGACTCTGCCATTGTTCTGAAGAATTTGTGAATATAGTCTCTTGTATAATTCATTCTATACATTAGTTTATACTGGATGAAGTTGACATTTTCGTTGAACTAATAGCCTGAGTGCAACTAATACATCTACTTGTCACTCAGTGCATTTGTGGAATAGGGCTGACTACTGCCCCCTTTGGAGGAATTGCGTGCCCATAGTAAACTGAAAAGAAATCTGTCAAAAATTGCTAATATATGCATATAATAATTATTATTGGATAGAAAACAGTCTAAAGCTTCTAAAACCGTTGGAATTATGTCTGTAAGTATAGCAGAACTCACAGGGCAGGCATTCTTCCAAACTAGTTTTGTGGTCATGAAAGTTGGGGCAACTTAGACGTCATCGCCCCCACCCTTCCCAACCAGCTATGGATCTGGGGACACTTTCTATGTCTTCCACTAGATGTCCTCATTCAGTAGAGCGTTTAATCGTTCAAATCCCGCGAGAATTGGCCCTATGGGAGTGAATTGAGTGAGTGCCGCGAGTGCCTGTGCTTATGGCGCGAATTGGTCCCATCCATTCCTTTGTTCCAGCACTCCGGGGGAGAGCTAAGAATGACCGGTTGAATAGAAAATTGTTTCATGTGTTTACAACATCCTAAAGCTTGATTCTGCACTTAGTTTGACCTGTTTAGTCGACATATAATATGTAATTTTGAAGTTTTGATGCGCAACTTTTCGGGACCAGAGGAAATTTTGGGTGCATTTCAGCTGATATTGTTAGCAGATGCTAATACAAAGACACAAGACTTGAAACCAAACGATGTTTGCGGTAAGTATGAACCCTTCCAGTACATTCTGAACGAAGACAGTCAAAGGTAAGGGAATATTTATGCTGAAATTGTGTGTTTCTGTTGACTCCAACATAGCGGAGAAATATTGCTTATGTCTGAGCGCCGTCTCAGAATATTGAATAGTGAGCGATTTCTGTAACGTTAAAAATAAATGTAACAAAGCGATTGCATTAAGAAGCAGTGTATCTTTCTAACTATATGTAGAACATGTATATTTAGTCAAAGTTTATGATGTCTATTTACGTTATCTTGCAGCACTACCTAGATTTCCTGCTGACATTTTTGAGTATTTTCTGAACATGAATTAATGTAAATGGACATTTATGGATATAAATGGCATATTATTGAAAAAAAAAAGTACTGTGTAACATGTCCTATTACTGTCATCTGATGAAGATTTTCAAAAGGTTAGTGAATGATTTTTTAATTTTTTAATCCTGCTTTTATAATTTTATATTTTCTGGGACAAAATGGCTGCCTCTTGTCTTGGTTTCGGTGGTGGTCTAATATAAATATGTGGTGTGTTTTCGCCGTAAAACATTTTAAAAATCTGACATGCTGGGTAGATGAACAAGGTGTTTATCTTTCACTTGAGGTATTGGACTTGTTAATGTGTGGAGGTTAAATATTTCTAAGAATATTTTTGCATTCCGTGCGCCACCGTTCCAGCTGAACGTGGGAGGGGTTGTTCCCAAAAGGGATCCCTAACCCGTCATCAGGTTAATGCATTTGAATCAGTCAGTTGCATTATGACAAGGTGGCGGTGGTGTACAGAAACCCTATTTGGTAAAAGACGAAGTCCATAATATGGCAAGAACTACTCAACTAAGAGAAACAACAATCCATCGTTACTTTAAGGCATGAAGGTCAATAAATCTTTGAAAGTTTCTTCAAGTGCATCAAGCGCTATGAAGAAACTGGCTCTTGTGAGGACTGCCACGGGAAATGAAGTCCCAGAGTTACCTCTGCTGCAGAGGATAAGTTCATTAGAATTAACTGCACCTCAGATTGCAGCCCAAATAAATGCTTCACAGAGTTCAAGTAACAGACACATCTCAGAATCAACTGTTCAGAGGAGTCTGCTGGAATCGTGCCTTCATGATTGAATTGCTGCAAAGAAACCACTATTAAAGGACAACAATAAGTAGAAGTGACTTGCTTGGGCCAAAAAACACGAGTAATGGACATTAGACCGGTGGAAATCTGTCCTTTGGTCTGATGAGTCCAACTTTTAGATTTTTGGTTGTGAGATGCAGAGTAGGTGAATGGATGATCTCTGCATGTGTGGTTCCCACCGTGAAGCATGGAGGAAGATGTGTGATGGTGTGATGGTGTTGGGGTGCTTGCTGGTGACATTGTCTGTGATTTATTTAGAATTCAAGGCACCCTTAAACAGGTTGGCTACCACAGCATTCTGCAGCGATACTCCATCCCATTTGGTTTGCACTTAGTGGGACAATCATTTGTTTTTCAACAGGACAATGACCCAACACACCTCCAGGTTGTGTAAGGGCTATTTGACCAATAAAGAGAGTGATGGAGTGCTACATCAGATGTCCTGGCCTCCACAATCACCCGACCTCAACCCAATTGAAATGGTTTGGGATGAGTTGGATTGCAGAGCGAAGGAAAAGCAGCCAACAAGTGCTCAGCATATGTGGGAGCTCCTTCAAGACTGTTGGAAAAGCAATCCTCATGAAGCTGGTTGAGAGAATGCCAAGACCTCAACCCAATTGAAATGGTTTGGGATGAGTTGGATTGCAGAGCGAAGGAAAAGCAGCCAACAAGTGCTCAGCATATGTGGGAGCTCCTTCAAGACTGTTGGAAAAGCAATCCTCATGAAGCTGGTTGAGAGAATGCCAAGAGTATGCAAGCTGTCAAGGCAAAAGGTGGCTACTTTTAAGAATCTAAAATCTAAAATATATTTTGATTTGTTTAACACTGTTTTGGTTACTACATGATTACATACAGTTGACGTCTGAAGTTTACAAACAGGTTGGAGTCATTAAAACTCATTTTTCAAACTCTCCACAAATTTCTTGTTAAAAAACTATAGTTTTGGCAAGTCAGTTAGGACATCTACCTTGTGCATGACACAAGTAATTTTTCCAACAACTGTTTACTGACAGATTATTTCACTTATAATTCACTGTATCACAATTCCAGTGGATCAGAAGTTTACATACACTAAGTCGACTGTGACTTTAAACAGCTTGGAAAATTCCAGAAAATTATGTCATGCCTTTAGAAGCTTCGGCTAGGCTAATTGACATCATTTGAGTCAGTTGGAGGTATACCTGTGGATGTATTTCAAGACCTACCTTCAAACTCAGTGTCTCATGGGAAAATCAAAATAACTCAGCCAAGACCTCGGAAAATGATTTGTAGACCTCCACAAGTCTGGTTCATCCTTGGGAGAAAATTCCAAGCGCCTGCAGGTTCCACGTTCATCGGTACAAACAATAGTACGCAAGTATAAACACCATGGGACCACGCAACCGTCAAACCGCTCAGGAAGGAGATGCGTTCTGTCTCTTAGAGATGAACGTACTTTGGTGCGAAAGGTGCAAATCAATCCCAGAACAACAGTAAAGGACCTTGTGAAGATGATGGAGGGAAAAGGTACAAAAGTATCTATATCCACAGTAAAACGAGTCCTATATCGACATAACCTGAAAGGCCGCTCAGCAAGAAAAACAGACTACGGTTTGCAACTGCACATGGGGACAAAGATTGTACTTTTTGGAGAAATGTCCTCTGGTCTGATGAAACAAAAATAGAACTGTTTGGCCATAAGGACCATCGTTATGTTTGAAGGAGAAAGGGGGAGGCTTACAAGTCGAAGAACACCATCACAATCCGTGAAGCACGGGGGTGGCAGCATCATGTTGTGGGTGTGCTTTGCTGCAGAAGGGACTGATGCACTTCACAAAATAGATGGCTTCATGAGGATGGAAAATTATGTGGATATATTGAAGCAACATCTCAAGACATCAGTCAGCAAGTTAAAGTTTGTCGCAATTGGGTCTTCCAAATGGACAATGACCCCAAGCATACTTTCAAAGTTGTGGCAAAATGGCTTAAGGACAACAAAGTCAAGGTATTGGAGTGGCCATCACAAAGCCCTGACCTCAATCCTATAGAAAATGTGTGGGCAGAACTGAAAAAGTGTGTGTGAGCAAGGAGGCCTACAAACCTGACTCAGTTACACCAGCTCTGTCAGGAGGAATGGGCCAAAATTCACCCAACTTATTGTGGGAAGCTTGTGGAAGGATACCCGAAACGTTTGACCCATGTTAAACAATTTAAAGGCAATGCTACCAAATAATAATTGAGTGTATGTAAACTTCTGACCCACTGGGAATGTGATGAAAGAAATACAACCTGAAATAAATCATTCTCTCAACTATTTTTCTGACATTTCACATTCTTAAAATAAGATGGTGATCCTAAGTGACCTAAGACAGGTAATTTTAACTAGGGTTAAATGTCAGGAATTATTAAAAACTGAGTTTAAATGTATTTGGCTATGATATATTTAAACCGACTTCAACTCTATGTGCCATTTCATAGTTTTGATATCTTCAGTATTGTTCTACAATGTTGAAAATAGTAAAAAATAAAGAAAAACCATTGAATGAGTAGATGTGTCAACTTTTGACTGGTACTGTAGTTACATTTAAAAATGTTGTTTTTATATCTTTTTTTCTGAATTAAACATTGGTCATTTTTCTGTGGTCTACCTTTTGATTCTGGGAAAATAGCCAAAGCGGAGGAGGAGGTTGATAATCAGAATTCAGATTCTGCCTGTCCGGAATAAAAAATGTTTTGCCTCGTCGCATCACTCTTTGGTCGGCTGAGTCCCTCTAGAGGTGACCTTGAACACAACACTAGATGAGAACAGGGAGTTATGTTATTGTAATGTGTCTATTAGAGGTCAACCGATTAATCGGAATGGCCGTTTAAATTAGGGCCGATTTCAAGTTTTCATAACATGATGTCGGTATTTTTGTCCCAATTTTTTTTTTACACCTTTATTTAACTAGGCAAGTCAGTTGAAGAACAAATTCTTATTTACAATGACGGCCTAGGAACGGTGGGTTCTGCATTGTTCAGGGGCTGAACGACAGATTTTTACATTGTCAGCTCGGGGATTCAATCTTGCAACCTTACGGTTAACTAGTCCAACGCGCTAACCACCTGCTTTACATTGCACTCCACAAGGAGCCTCCCTGTTACGCGTATGCAGTAAGAAGCCAAGGTAAGTTGCTAGCTAGCATTAAGCGATGTTACTAGTTTATCTAGCGTGTCCTGCATTGCATATAATCCATGTGGTGGCATTCGTGAAAAAGGACTGTAGTAGCTCCAACGTGTACCTAACCATAAACATCAATGGCTTTCTTAAAATCAGTACACAAGTATATGTTTTTAAACCTGCATATATACGTAGCTAAAATAAATCCAGGTTAGCAGATAATATTAACCAGGTGAAATTGTGTCACTTTTCTTGCGTTCATTGCGCGCAGAGTCAGGGTATATGCAACAGTTTGGGCCACCTGGCTTGTTGCGAACTAATTTGCCAGAATTTTACGTAATTATGACATAACATTGAAGGTTGTGCAATGTAGCAGGAATATTTAGACTTATGGATGCCACCCGTTAGATAAAATACGGAACGGTTCCGTATTTCAGTGAAAGAATAAACGTTTTGTTTTCGAGACGATAGGTTCCGGATTCGACAATATTAATGACCAAAGGCTCGTATTTGTGTGTTATTATGTTATAATGCAGTTTATGATTTGATAGAGCAGTCTGACTGAGCGATGGTAGGCAGCAGCAGGCTCGTAAGCATTCATTCAAACAGCAATTTAGTGTATTTTGCCAGCAGCTCTTCACAATGCCTCAAACATTGCGCTGAAGCTATACTGTTACACTGGTAATACTAAAGTGTCTATAAGAACATCCAATTGTCAAAGTTATATGAAACAAATGGTATAGAGAGAAATAGTCCTATAATTGCTATAATAACTACAATCTAAAACTTCTTACCTGGGAATATTGAAGACTCATGTTAAAAGGAACCACCAGCTTTCATATGTTCTCATGTTCTGAGCAAGGAACTTAAAATGTAGTTGTCTTACATAGCACATATTGCACTTTTACTTTCTTCTCCAACACTTTGTTTTTGCATTATTTAAACCAAATTGAACATGTTTCATTATTTATTTGAGGCTAAATTGATTTTATTGATGTATTACATTAAGTTAAAATAAGTGTTCATTCAGTATTGCTGTAAATGTCATTATTACAAATAAATAAATAAAAATTGGCCGATTAATCGGCATCTGCTTTTTTTTGGTCCTCCAATAATCGGTATCGGTATCAGGGTTGAAAAATCATGATCGGTCGACCTTTAGTGTCCATGCTTTGAAGGCCAGTGGTTCTCAACCTTTTCGGTTGCTCTGCCCAGAGTAGCCCTGAAGTACCCCTATGTGATTTCACCAGTAAATCAATGGTGTCATGAGTCTTCTCAAGTACACCCTTTTAATAGGCCCAGGTAGTAACCCTAGCACTCCTATCAGCCCTAGTTGAGAAACAATGTTGTAGGTCTACTGCAGGGACAGAGTCCTGGTGGATATCCACTGGTGTAGGTCTACTGTAGAGACAGAGTCCTGGTAGATATCCACTGGTGTAGGTCTACTGTAGAGACAGAGTCCTGGTAGATATCCACTGGTGTAGGTCTACTGTAGAGACAGAGTCCTGGTTGAGAACCACTGGTGTAGGTCTACTGCAGGGACAGAGTCCTGGTGGATATCCACTGGTGTAGGTCTACTGTAGAGACAGAGTCCTGGTAGATATCCACTGGTGTAGGTCTACTGTAGAGACAGAGTCCTGGTAGATATCCACTGGTGTAGGTCTACTGTAGGGACAGAGTCCTGGTAGATATCCACTGGTGTAGGTCTACTGTAGAGACAGAGTCCTGGTAGATATCCACTGGTGTAGGTCTACTGTAGAGACAGAGTCCTGGTAGATATCCACTGGTGTAGGTCTACTGTAGGGACAGAGTCCTGGTTGATATCCACTGGTGTAGGTCTACTGTAGGGACAGAGTCCTGGTTGATATCCACTGGTGTAGGTCTACTGTAGAGACAGAGTCCTGGTTGAGAACCACTGGTGTAGGTCTACTGTAGAGACAGAGTCCTGGTAGATATCCACTGGTGTAGGTCTACTGTAGAGACAGAGTCCTGGTTATATCCACTGGTGTAGGTCTACTGTAGAGACAGAGTCCTGGTAGATATCCACTGGTGTAGGTCTACTGTAGGGACAGAGTCCTGGTAGATATCCACTGGTGTAGGTCTACTGTAGAGACAGAGTCCTGGTAGATATCCACTGGTGTAGGTCTACTGTAGAGACAGAGTCCTGGTAGATATCCACTGGTGTAGGTCTACTGTAGGGACAGAGTCCTGGTTGATATCCACTGGTGTAGGTCTACTGTAGAGACAGAGTCCTGGTTGATATCCACTGGTGTAGGTATACTGTAGAGACAGAGTCCTGGTTGAGAACCACTGGTGTAGGTCTACTGCAGGGACAGAGTCCTGGTAGATATCCACTGGTGTAGGTCTACTGCAGGGACAGAGTCCTGGTAGATATCCACTGGTGTAGGTCTACTGCAGGGACAGAGTCCTGGTAGATATCCACTGGTGTAGGTCTACTGTAGAGACAGAGTCCTGGTTGAGAACCACTGGTGTAGGTCTACTGTAGAGACAGAGTCCTGGTTGAGAACCACTGGTGTAGACCTACTGTCGGGACAGAGTCCTGGTTGAGAACCACTGGTGTAGACCTACTGTCGGGACAGAGTCCTGGTTGAGAACCACTGGTGTAGGTCTACTGTAGAGACAGAGTCCTGGTTGAGAACCACTGGTGTAGACCTACTGTCGGGACAGAGTCCTGGTTGAGAACCACTGGTGTAGACCTACTGTCGGGACAGAGTCCTGGTTGAGAACCACTGGTGTAGGTCTACTGTAGAGACAGAGTCCTGGTTGAGAACCACTGGTGTAGACCTACTGTCGGGACAGAGTCCTGGTTGAGAACCACTGGTGTAGGTCTACTGTAGAGACAGAGTCCTGGTGGATATCCACTGGTGTAGGTCTACTGTCGGGACAGAGTCCTGGTGGATATCCACTGGTGTAGGTCTACTGTAGAGACAGAGTCCTGGTGGATATCCACTGGTGTAGGTCTACTGTAGAGACAGAGTCCTGGTGGATATCCACTGGTGTAGGTCTACTGCAGGGACAGAGTCCTGGTAGATAACCACTGGTGTAGGTCTACTGTAGAGACAGAGTCCTGGTAGATAACCACTGGTGTAGGTCTACTGTAGAGACAGAGTCCTGGTGGATATCCACTGGTGTAGGTCTACTGCAGGGACAGAGTCCTGGTAGATAACCACTGGTGTAGGTCTACTGTAGAGACAGAGTCCTGGTAGATAACCACTGGTGTAGGTCTACTGTAGAGACAGAGTCCTGGTGGATATCCACTGGTGTAGGTCTACTGTAGAGACAGAGTCCTGGTTGAGAACCACTGGTGTAGACCTACTGTCGGGACAGAGTCCTGGTTGAGAACCACTGGTGTAGACCTACTGTCGGGACAGAGTCCTGGTTGAGAACCACTGGTGTAGACCTACTGTCGGGACAGAGTCCTGGTTGATATCCACTGGTGTAGGTCTACTGTAGGGACAGAGTCCTGGTGGATATCCACTGGTGTAGACCTACTGTAGAGACAGAGTCCTGGTTGAGAACCACTGGTGTAGACCTACTGTAGAGACAGAGTCCTGGTTGAGAACCACTGGTGTAGACCTACTGTAGAGACAGAGTCCTGGTGGATATCCACTGGTGTAGGTCTACTGTAGAGACAGAGTCCTGGTAGATATCCACTGGTGTAGACCTACTGTAGAGACAGAGTCCTGGTTGAGAACCACTGGTGTAGACCTACTGTAGAGACAGAGTCCTGGTGGATATCCACTGGTGTAGGTCTACTGTAGAGACAGAGTCCTGGTAGATAACCACTGGTGTAGGTCTACTGTAGAGACAGAGTCCTGGTTGAGAACCACTGGTGTAGGAGGTGGGGCTTAGCACTGAGCAGGACATTTAGCTCCAGCCAACCAAGCCATAGACCGTCCGACAAATGGTACTGGAGCATCAGCTCTCGAACCAACAGGCTCCGAGATGGCTTCTACCCCAATAATTCTGCTAAATAGTTAATAGTTAACACCCCATAATGACAAAGTGAAAACATATTTTTTGAAGAAAAAAAAATCTGGGAAATGAAATACACACATATCTAATTTACACAAGTTATTCTCACCACTGATTCAATACATGTTAGAATCACCTTTGGCAGTGATTAGAGCTGTGAGTCTCTCTGGGTAACTCTAAGAGCTTTACACACCTGGATTGTACAATATTTGCACATTACCATTTTTAACATTCTTCATTCTCTGTTATGTTGGTTGTTGATCGTGATAGATTTAAGCTGATTTTATCACGCCTGCTCCCGCTCTTCCCCCCTGGTGCTCGAGGTTGCCAGGCTTCCTACACACTCCTGCCACCATCATTTATGCACACCTGCCTTCCCTCTTCATGCGCTTCAGCGATATTGGACTCATCTGGACTGTTTATTACCTCCCCTATATGTGTCAGTTCCCTGCTCGGTTCCCCGCTGCTGCATTGTTTGTCATATGTCCGTGTTATCCGTGCGCTGACGCTGTTTCTGTCTTGTTCTATGTCTGTTCCCGAATAAATACCTGCTTCTCCTGTCTGGCATCGGTCCTTACAGATTTAAGCAAAAACTGTAACTAGGCCCCTCAGGAACACTCAATGTTGTCTTGTTTTTAAAAATTAAATGTAAACTTTATTTAACTAGGCAAGTCAGTTAAGAACTCATTGTTATTTACAATGACGGCCTACTGGGGAACAATGGGTTAACTGCCTTGTTCAGGAGCAGAATGATAGATGTTTACCTTGTCAGCTCAGGGATTCAATCCAGCAAACTTTCGGTTACTGGCCCAACGCTCTGACCACTCGGCTACCTGCCGCCCCATAAGCAATACCAGTGTATATTTGCTAAAACATGTTGATCCCTGTACAGGGACAGCAGCCATAAGAAGTTTTTAAGCGATACAAGTGTATAATTATCCTTGTATTTTAGGTTACTGTCCTGCTCAAAGTTGAATTTGTCTCCCAGTGTCTGTTGGAAAGCAGACTGATCCAGCGTTGCCATTAGAATTTTGCCTATGCTAAGCTTTATTCTGTTTATTTTTATCCCCCAAAAACTCCCTAGTCTTTGCCAATGACAAGCATACCCATAACATGATGCAGCCACCTCCATGCTTGAAAATATGAAGAGTGGTACTCAGTGATTTTTTTGAACATTGTTCTGCTTCCTTCTTTCCACTCTGTCATTTCGGCTAGTATCAATGTTGTTGATCTATCCTCAGTTCTCTGCGATCACAGCCATTAAACTCTGTAGAGTTTTTACCCATCTACCAATAGGTGCCCTTCTTTGCGAGCCATTGTAAAGCCTCCCAGGTCTTTGTGGTTTAATCTTTGAAATTCACTGCTCGACCGAAGGACCTTACAGATAATTGTATGTGTTAGATACAGAGATGAGGTAGTCATTCAAAACTCATGATAAACACTATTATTGCACATATAGTCCCTGCAAATTATTTTGTGAATAGTTAAGGAATTCTTTACTCCTGAACTTATTTAGGCTTGCCATAACAAAGGGGTTGAATAGTTACTCAAGACATTTCAGATTTGAATTATTTATTAATTTGTAAACTCACTCACACTACATTAACCCGACCCTTTCCCCCACACACACAATGTTGTTTGTTTTACTCTTAGTATTATCTATCCTGATCCTATCCTACCTATCTTTTCAGGATTGCTTTCATTTTCTCAGAAAACTTGGTTGCGTTTAAAAAAATTCCTCTCTCGGTTTTTGAGATATTTTCATCATTGCAGCATCAAGAGTTTTGTCCTTGTAACCTCTCATTTTGAATTGATCTGTAATGTTTCTCCATTGCTGTCAAAATCTGACTGGTGGCCACAGATTCATTCACCCTGCATAACTGACTGTATGGAAGACCATTCTTGAGGGGAAGGGAATGCATACTATCTGCACATAGCAGGGTATTGAGGTCTGTGGGCTTTGTGTATAAGTCTATGTGTAATGCATCATTCTTTCTTTTTGATGATCCATAAGTCCAGGTAGTTTAGTTCTCATCAGTCTGCATGGTGAATTTGAGGTATTCAGAGCTCTCGTTTAGTAGAGTTTCGAATACATTTAGTTCCTGCTGACTTCCTTCCCAGAGCACATAAACATCATCTATGTATCTCTTCCATAAGAGGGGGTGTGTCTCTGTGTTATAAAGGAGTGCTTCCTCGTATTGTCCCACATACAGGTTTGCATAGTTGGGGGAAAAGGTGGAGCCCACGGCTACACTTTGACTTTGAAGGGAAAAGTCTGACTCAAAGACAAAGTACTTATTGGATAATACCTGTTCAGTAAGTTGTAAGATGCAATCATTGGATGGAGCAAGGGTAGAGTTTCTCTGCTGAAGGAAGTGTTGGAGCGCCTGCAAGCCTACAGGGTGTGGGATGTTAGTGTCTTTGACATAAGATAGTCGATTTCTGCTACAATGGGTCCACCTGGAGGAGAGACTTGTTTGTGTAATTTAGCGACTGTATAGAAAGTTGGTATCGGGAAATTTCACACATAGAAATTCAACTTCTTTTTTGGTGATTTGTCCTGATTCCAAACAGCTTTCCACTGTGGATGAAATATTATGCTGGAATTCCAGGGTCATAATTCAGTTTGCGATAGAAGTCACCTTTAGATAGTTGTCGGCGACATTCATTCACATAGTCACACTTGTTTTGTATACAAATTCCTCCTCCTTTGTCACATTGTTTTATTATAATCGAAGGATCTGACTTTAAATCCTTAAGAGCCATTATCTCATCTCTACTCAGGTTATCATAGGATTTGTGTTTCTGTTTGTCTTTCAGTCACGTTTAAGTAGGTACAAACAAACGTTTTGTTCTAAATGTTGTTCTCTCAGAGTTCTCAGGTACCTCAGCTGGGTTAAAGGCTCCATCTCCTCCTTGCCTCACGGTAGGGCAAGTAAGTCTATTGATTCGCGTGGTAGACCTACACTTGAAGATGGAAGTTTACATACACCTTAGCAAAATACATTTAAACTCAGTTTTTCACAACACCTGACATTTAATCCTAGTAAAAATTCCCTGTCTTAGGTCAGTTAGGATCACCACTTTATTTTAAGAATGTGAAATGTCAGAATAATAGTAGAGAGATTTATTGATTTATATCAGCTTTTATTTCTTTCATCACATTCCCAGTGGGTAGTGGATTTCTTATTCCCCCGACATATGCGCTGAACCCTCTTACGTGCTGGGAGTCTTGTCCTTGACATTGTCCCCGGTGTCCCCGCCCTCTGTTATAGAAAAACCACTCACCGTTGGTGGAGGAGCCAGAGTTAGAGCTGTCTGTGGATACACAGGCATTGAGCATGTTGCTCTACCAAGGGGAGGAGGTAACATGGAGATCCTACTACTACAAAGGGTGGCTTACTGGATATCCTGTCTAAAAACATTGACCCCTAGTGCTCTGAATATTGACTTTGATCTCAGGCCCTTCTTATAAACAATTCTCTCTTAAATGAACAAGCCTTAGAAATTGATATATTCTTTCTACAGTTTATCAGCGTACACCTAATATGTTCCCCCTGTTGATGATGCTTATTATGCATTAAGGTTGAACCAAAAGATTACAAATATGAAATGAAAAACGAAACAATTAAATATGTGAAATTGAATTAAACAGTAATGCATGTTGCACGTAATGATGCTAATATTATGTTGTCATGCCCTGACCTTAGTTATATGTTTTCTGTATTATTTAGGTCAGGTCAGGGTGTGACGAGGGTGGGTATGCTTGTTTGCCCTGTCTAGGATTGTTGTATGTCTAGGGGTGTTTGTTAATCTAGGCATATTGTAGGTCTATGGTGGCCTGAATTGGTTCCCAATTCGAGACAGCTGTTTATTGTTGTCTCTGATTGGGGATCCTATTTAGGTTGCCATTTTCCATTTAGGTTTTGTGGGTTATTGTCTATATGTAGTTGCATGTCAGCACTTGTTGTGTAGCGTCACCTTCGTGTTGTTGTTTTGTTAGTTTGTTTAGTGTTTATTTGTTAATTTAAATAGAATGTATTCATATCCCGCTGCGCCTTGGTCTCCTCGCTTATGACGAGTGTGACATATTTACAATATTAAATTATGTTTCCATATGATAACAATAGCCTAATATATTCAATATGCCACTCAATTAATTATAATTAACGTAATAATTACAACACACTCCTCACTGTTGTCATTGGTTGCTACTAATTGCACTGTTTGTCTACATAACCTGGTTCAAGCATTCATGACATTACCCTGAAGAAGGCACTGTGATGCCGAGACGTTGGTGATTTACCCAATAAATAACTGGGAGTTTATATATGAAGTGTGTGACTGTATTCATTTTTATAGCTTATAGTTTATTCGCCATTAGTCAGCACCTCTACATAAAATACATTTCTCTGGGTGTGCGTCAGCTCATGTATTTTATTTGACTAATAACAGCTTAAATAACATATGATGTGATTTATGAAGACATTTTGAAAAGTTCCATTAAATAAGAAAAACTGTACAGCTATGCATCTTAACTAGATATATAATTATACATGTATTGTTTTGTGTTTACTACAGTTCCTTTGCTAAAGGAGGCAGAGACATCAGGCTTTGGTGAGTAAGACTCCATTCCTTTATGGTCAGAACGATGATCATATAATGAATTAACCACAATTCCCTCTGTTGTCAAACAGTGAATGGTAAAAAACATATATACTAGAGAATACAGTATATGTACACTGTCACCAAGCCAACCAATGTACAGAAATCTACATCACATTATTCTATCATAAATAATACATATTTCAGAGTGTACTATGGAATCATTGGAAATAATGTTGCAAGATAATTTCAGCTTCTGTAGATGGATCATACCAAGGTGAAAGATCCACAACCATAGGTGTTTCATCAGTCAATCCCATGGAGAATGACAATTATGCAGGTAAGATAACAGTTGTGTTGTACAAATAAACCTAGTGATAAAACAGTTAGGCTTTGGTAGTTGATAATGATGTCCCTGTGAATCTAAATCAATGACTTCGGTAGTTGATAATGATGTCCCTGTGAATCTAAATCAATGACTTTGGTAGTTGATAATGATGTCCCTGTGAATCTAAATCAATGACTTTGGTAGTTGATAATGATGTCCCTGTGAATCTAAATCACTGACTTTGGTAGTTGATAATGATGTCCCTGTGAATCTAAATCAATAACTTTGGTAGTTGATAATGATGTCCCTGTGAATCTAAATCAATGACTTTGGTAGTTGATAATGATGTCCCTGTGAATCTAAATCAATGACTTTGGTAGTTGATAATGATGTCCCTGTGAACCTAAATCAATGACTTTGGTAGTTGATAATGATGTCCGTGTGAATCTAAATCACTGACTTTGGTAGTTGATAATGATGTCCCTGTGACTCTAAATCAATGACTTCGGTAGTTGATAATGATGTCCCTGTGAATCTAAATCAATGACTTCGGTAGTTGATAATGATGTCCCTGTGAATCTAAATCAATGACTTTGGTAGCTGACAATGATGTCAAAATCAAATCAAATCAAATGTATTTATATAGCCCTTCGTACATCAGCTGATATCTCAAAGTGCTGTACAGCAACCCAGCCTAAAACCCCAAACAGCAAGCAATGCAGGTGTAGAAGCACGGTGGCTAGGAAAAATTCCCTAGAAAGGCCAAAACCTAGGAAGAAACCTAGAGAGGAACCAGGCTATGTGGGGTGGCCAGTCCTCTTCTGGCTGTGCCGGGTGGAGATTATAACAGAACATGGCCAAGATGTTCAAATGTTCATAAATGACCAGCATGGTCCAATAATAATAAGGCAGAACAGTTGAAACTGGAGCAGCAGCACGGCCAGGTGGACTGGGGACAGCAAGGAGTCATCATGTCAGGTAGTCCTGAGGCATGGTCCTAGGGCTCAGGTCCTCCGAGAGAGAAAGAAAGAGAGAAAGAGAGAATTAGAGAGAGCACACTTAAATTCACACAGGACACCGAATAGGACAGGAGAAGTACTCCAGATATAACAAACTGACCCTAGCCCCCCGACACATAAACTACTGCAACATAAATACTGGAGACTGAGACAGGAGTGGTCAGGAGACACTGTGGCCCCATCCGAGGACACCCCCGGACAGGGCCAAACAGGAAGGATATAACCCCACTCACTTTGCCAAAGCACAGCCCCCACACCACTAGAGGGATATCTTCAACCACCAATTTACCATCCTGAGACAAGGCTGAGTATAGCCCACAAAGATCTCCGCCACGGCACAACCCAAGGGGGGGCGCCAACCCAGACAGGATAATCACATCAGTGACTCAACCCACTCAGGTGACGCACCCCTCCCAGGGACGGTATGAGAGAGCCCCAGTAAGCTAGTGACTCAGCGCCTGTAATAGGGTTAGAGGCAGAGAATCCCAGTGGAAAGAGGGGAACCGGCCAGGCAGAGACAGCAAGGGCAGTTCGTTGCTCCAGAGCCTTTCCGTTCACCTTCCCACTCCTGGGCCAGACTACACTCAATCATATGACCCACTGAAGAGATGAGTCTTCAGTAAAGACTTAAAGGTTGAGACCGAGTTTGCGTCTCTGACATGGGTAGGCAGACCGTTCCATAAAAATGGAGCTCTATAGGAGAAAGCCCTGCCTCCAGCTGTTTGCTTAGAAATTCTAGGGACAATTAGGAGGCCTGCGTCTTGTGACCGTAGCGTACGTGTAGGTATGTACGGCAGGACCAAATCAGAGAGATAGGTAGGCCCATGTAATGCTTTGTAGGTTAGCAGTAAAACCTTGAAATCAGCCCTTGCTTTGACAGGAAGCCAGTGTAGGGAGGCTAGCACTGGAGTAATATGATCCATTTTTTGGGTTCTAGTCAGGATTCTAGCAGCCGTATTTAGCACTAACTGAAGTTTATTTAGTGCTTTATCCGGGTAGCCGGAAAGTAGAGCATTGCAGTAGTCTAACCTAGAAGTATCAAAAGCATGGATTAATTTTTCTGCATCATTTTTGGACAGAAAGTTTCTGATTTTTGCAATGTTACGTAGATGGAAAAAAGCTGTCCTTGAAACAGTCCTGATATGTTCGTCAAAAGAGAGATCAGGGTCCAGAGTAACGCCGAGGTCCTTCACAGTTTTATTTGAGACGACTGTACAACCATTAAGATTAATTGTCAGATTCAACAGAAGATCTCTTTGTTTCTTGGGACCTAGAACAAGCAAAGTTTGCAGCCATCCACTTCCTTATTAGCCTTATTAGCCTTTTCTGAAATTTGAGAGGAATGGAAGATTCGATATAGGCCGATAGTTTTTCATATTTTCTGGGTCAAGGTTTGGCTTTTTCAAGAGAGGCTTTATTACTGTCCGTGTGAATCTAAATCAATGACTTTGGTAGTTGATAATGATGTCTATGTGAATCTAAATCAATGACTTCGGTAGCTGATAATGATGTCTATGTGAATCTAATTTAATGACTTGGGTACCTGATAATGATAAAATGTGTTACCATTTGTACTTCCACAGATTTAGAGCAGCCAGCTGATCTGAGAATAGTTCTGGTTGGGAAGACTGGAGCAGGGAAGAGTGCAACAGGAAACACCATCCTGTGGAAAGATGCCTTTACAGAAGAGGCCTCATTTGTGTCTGTAACTGAAACATGTGAGAAACAGAGTGGAGTGGTGGATGAGAGGAAGATTGATGTCATCGACACCCCGGGACTCTATGACACAACAATGTCTCAAGAAGAGATAAAAAGTGAAATAGAAAAGTCCATCTACATGTCAGTCCCAGGACCTCACGCCTTCCTGCTGGTGATCAGACTGGGGAGGTTCACAGAGGAGGAGAGGAACACTGTGAAGTGGATCCAGGAGAATTTTGGAGAAGAAGCTTCAAAGTACACCATGGTGCTGTTCACTGGGAAAGATCAGTTGAAGGGGAAAACAGTTGAAGAGTGTCTGAAACCTTGTGTTGCACTTACCAGACTGATCCAAAGCTGTTTGGGAAGGTACCATTGTCTCAATAATGATAAGAGGGATGACCGTCTTCAGGTCAAACAGCTGCTGATTAAGATACAAGAGATGGTGGCAATAAATGGAGGAGAGCACTACACCAATGAGATGTACCAGGAGGTTCAGAAAAAATTGAGAGAGGAGGAGGTGAGAAAGAAACAGGAGATGGAGGAGAAGAAGAGGAGAAGGGAGGAGCAGAATCGGGCGGAAGAAAGGGAGAGACAGAAGGTTGAAAGGTGGAGACGGGCTCAAGAAAAGATGAAGAAAATATTAGTTTTATCTGCATTAACAGTTGGGGCTGCAGCAGTTATTACTGCTGAAGCAGCAGTGGCCGTGGTAGCAGGATCAGTTGTAATGTGTGGGGCAGCTGTATGTGGTATGGTATTTTGGGTACAGAAGAGAAGACAGTAAAAAACAGAAGTATGTTTTCTGCCCAGTGACCACAGATGGAAATTAGCTACTGTAAACAGAAGCTGTTACAATACTTATGCTATTAACGTTAAGTATGGTCCTTGATGAATTAATAAACAAATTAATTATAAATAATTACATGTATACTGTAGGTGATTCAAAATAATACAATCAGATCAAACTTTTTGGGGTCATTTAATTCATCTATTTGTGATTCAAAAAGGGTCAACGAGGTGAACTTCTAATGTACATGGAAATATGATACTATTTCAGTAGACTATTGTGGTTTTAAACCTCTATGTTGTTATGTACTGTATGTATTGTACTCAGCTAAGGCAACTTTAAATATACTTTTAAAAACTTTCAATTTCACCCAATAAAGAAACAGGGTTGATTTAAACAGGGTTGTCGATTTCATCTTAATTCAGCCAGTTCTGTCATACTTTCCAGGTCTATACCCAAACAGTTCGAACTTCTCATTTTAAAAATGAATCTCTCCAGAAATAAGTCTCTCACTGTTGTCGCCTGTTATCGACCCCCTCAGCTCCCAGCTGTGCCCTGGACACCATATGTGAATTGATTGCCTCCCATCTAGCTTCAGAGTTCGTTCTGTTAGGTGACCTAAACTGGGATATGCTTAACACCCTGGCAGTCCTACAATCTAAGCTAGATGCCCTCAATCTCACACACAAAAATCATGGAACTCACCAGGTACAACCCTAAATCCGTAAACATGGGCACCCTCATAGACATTATCCTGACCAACGTGCCCTCCAAATACACCTCTGCTCTTTTCAAACAGGATCTCAGCGATCACTGCCTCATTGCCTGCATCCGCTATGGGTCCGCGGTCAAACAACCACCCCTCATCACTGTCAAACGCTCCCTAAAACACTTCTGTGAGCAGGCCTTTCTAATCTACCTTGCCCGGGTATCCTGGAAGGATATTGACCTCATCCCGTCAGTCGAGGATAGTCGAGGATGCCTGGTTGTTCTATAAATGTAATTTCCTCACCATCTTTGATAAGCCCATTTCAAAAAATGTAGAACTAAGAACAGATATAGCCCTTGATTCACTCCAGACCTGACTGCCCTTGACCAGCACAAAAACATCCTGTGGTGGACTGCAATAGCATCGAATAGTCCCCGCGATATGCAACTGTTCAGGGAAGTCAGGAACCAAAACACCCAGTCAGCCAGGAAAGCTAAGGCTAGCTTTTTCAAGCAGAAATTTGCATCCTGTAGCTCTAACTATAAAACATTTTGGGACACTGTAAAGTCCATGGAGAACAAGAGCACCTCCTCCCAGCTGCCCACTGCACTGAGGCTAGGTATAACACGGTCACCACCAATAAATCCATGATAATCGAAAAATTCAATAAGCATTTCTCTACTGGCTACTCCAACCCCGGCCAACAGCTACTCGCCCGAGCCTCCCCAGGTTCTCCTTCACCCAAATCCAGATAGCAGATGTTCTGAAAGAGCTGCAAAACCTGGACCCGTACAAATCAGCTGGGCTAGACAATCTTGACCCTCTCTTTCTGAAACTATCCGCCGCCATTGTTGCAACCTCTATTACCAGCCTGTTCAACCTCTCTTTCATATCGTCCGAGATCCCTAAAGATTGCAATATATGCTATAATATATGCTATAATATGCATATAATTGACAGAGTAGGATAGAAAACACTCAAAAGTTTCCAAAATTGTCAAAATATTGTCTGTGAGTATAACATAACTGATTTTGCAGGCGAAAACCTGAGGAAATCCAACCCGGAAGTGACTTCTATTTTGAAAAATCACTGTTCCATTGCCTGCCTTTCGTCTTTTCCTGAGGCTTCCTCAGGGTGTGATCAGTCTTTAGACATAGTTTCAAGCTTTTATTTTGAAAAATTTGCGAGATTTATCAAAACGTGTCAGTGGATACACGGATGTCCCTCCATTAATTGTTGCGCGCGACACTCGTTACTCGACATTTTCTTTCTCTCCAGCATTGAATAGTTTACAGTCCGGTTGAAATATGATCAATTATTGATGTTAAAAACAACCTGAGTATTGATTATTAAAAACATTTGACATGTTTTTACGACCTTTACGGATACTATATGAAATTTTCGTCAAGCCTTGATGACTTGCCTAAGGCTGTGGAATACTGAACATAATGCGCCAAACAAATGGAGGTATTTTGATATTTAAGAAATCTTTATCGAACAAAAGGAACATTTATTGTGTAACTTGGAGTCTCGTGAGTGCAAACATCTGAAGATCATCAAAGGTAAGCGATTCATTTTATTGCTTTTCTGGCTTTCGTGACCATTCTACATGGCTGCTAGGTGTTCTTACTGTTTTGTCTAGTGATCGATAAACTCACAAACGCTTGGATTGCTTTCGCTGTAAAGCATATTTTAAAAATCTGACACGATAGGTGGATTAAAACAAGCTAAACTGTGTTTTGGTATATTTCACTTGTGATTTCATGAACATAAATAATTTGGTGCTCTGCAATTCAGCGGATCCGTGCGTCAAGAAGTTTTAATGACTGCCTCGCCTGGTTGACCAACTCCTTTGTAGACAGAGTTCAGTGTGTCAAATCGGAGGGCATGTTGTCCGGACCTCTGGCAGTCTCCATGGGGGTACCACAGGGTTCAATCCTCGGGCCGACTCTTTTCTCTGTATATATCAACGATATATCAACGATGCCGCTCTTGCTGCGGGCGATTCCCTGATCCACCTCTATGCAGACGACACCATTCTGTATACTTCTGGACCTTCCTTGACACTGTGCTAACTAACCTCCAAACGAGCTTCATTGCCACACAACACTCCTTCTGTGGCCTCCAACTGCTCTTAAACTAGTAAAACCAATGCATGCTTTCAACCGATCGCTGCCCGCACCCGCCTGCCCGACTAGCATCACCACCCTGGATGGTTTTGACCTAGAATATGTGGACAACTATAAATACCTAGGTGTCTGGCTAGACTGTAAACTCTCCTTCCAGACTCATATTAACCATCTCCAATCCAAAATCAAATCTAGAATCTGCTTTTTATTTCGCAACAAAGCCTCCTTCACTCACGTCGCCAAACTTACCCTAGTAAAACTGACTATCCTACCGATCTTCGACTTCGGCAATGTCATCTACAAAATAGCTTCCAATACTCATTTTAGCAAATTGGATGTAGTCTATCACAGTGCCATCCGTTTTGTTACCAAAGCCCCTTATACCACCCACCACTGCGACCTGTATGTTCTAGTCGGCTGGCCCTCGCTATATATTCGTCGTCAGACCCACTGGCTCCAGGTCATCTATAAGTCTAACCTAGGTAAAGCGCCGCCTTATCTCAGTTCACTGGTCACGATGGCAACACCCACCCGTAGCACGCGCTCCAGCAGGTGTATCTCACTGATCATCCCCAAAGCCAACACCTCATTTGGCCGCCGTTCCTTCCAGTTCTCTGCTGCTAGTGACTGGAACGAATTGCAAAATTTGCTGAAGCTGGAGACTTTTATTTCCCTCACCAACTTTAAACATCAGATATCTGAGCAGCTAACCGATCGCTGCAGCTGTACATAGTCCATCTGTAAATGGTCCACCCAATCTACCTACCTCATCCCCATACTGTTTTTATTTACTTTTCTGCTCTTTTGCACACCAGTATCTCTACTTGCACATCATCATCTGCTCATTTATCACTCCAGTATTAATCTCCTAATTGTAATTCTTCGCTACTATGGCCTATTCATTGCCTACCTCATCATGCATTTTGCACACACTGTATATATACTTTCTTGTTTTTCTACTGTGTCGATGTTGTAACTTTAATGTGTTACAGAGTTAATGTTTAAGTTAATTCATTGAGCTGTATCTAAAGATATTTCTTTACAGTTATTTACATGTGTAATTGTATTGGTTTGTATTGAATCACGCTTTTTGACTGCAAGTTCCAGAATGCCTTGCGACAGGAATGAGCGAGATAACCGACAGGAATGAGAGAGATAACCGACAGGAATGAGAGAGATAACCGACAGGAATGAGAGAGATAACCGACAGGAATGAGAGAGATAACCGACAGGAATGAGAGAGATAACCGACAGGAATGAGAGAGATAACGCGCCAATTATGTGCAGGTGCAGGTGATTAAGCTGACTTTCCGATAGCATCTTACCTGCATTGCTCTGTAGTATCTAAGGTTGTTAAATGTAACGTGAACAAGTATTATTACTTAAAGAAGCTTTCATATCAAACCCTGACGTCCCGAGTCATTACTTTGAAGTTAGTTAATCTAAAAGTCATTGACTTGTTTATTGGCTTTGTCACGGGTGCCGTTGGAAGTAGACCAAAGCGCAGCGTGGTAAGCGTACATTTCCTTTTTATTAGGTAAATGTCACCAAGAAAACAACAAACGAAAGAAACAACCGTGAAGCTTACAGGACTAAGTGCCACAAACAAAGTTAACTACCCACACTGAAGGAGGGAAAAGGGCTACCTAAGTATGATTCCCAATCAGAGACAACGATAGACAACTGTCCCTGATTGAGAACCATACCCAGCCAACACATAGAAACACAAATCATAGAAATAAAGGACATAGAATGCCCAACCAAATCACACCCTGACCAAACCAAAAAGAGACATAAAAAAGGCTCTCTAAGGTCAGCGCGTGACAGTACCCCCCCCAGCCGCAAAACCTGAACCTGTAGGGGAGGGTCTGGGTGGGCATTTATCCGCGGTGGTTGCTCTGGTGCGGGACGTAGACCCCGCTCCACCTCTGGCTCACCCCGCTTTGGTGGCGCCTCTGGTGGGAGGACCCTCGCTGCCGAACCCGGACTGGGGACCCTCTCTGTGGGCCCCGGACTGGTGACCGTCGCTGGGGGCTCCGGACTGGAGACCGTCGCTGGGGGCTCCGGACTGGAGGCCGAGGTTGGAGTCTTCGTGACATGACTCCTCACTGGGGACTTCATGCCATGGATCATCACTGGAGGCTTCTTGCCACGGATCATCACTGGAGGCTTCATGCCACGGATCATCACTGGAGGCTTCATGCCACGGATCATCACTGGAGGCTTCATGCCACGGATCATCACTGGAGGCTTCATGCCACGGATCATCACTGGAGGCTTCATGCCACGGATCATCACTGGAGGCTTCTTGCCATGGATCATCACTGGAGGCTTCATGCCACGGATCATCACTGGAGGCTTCTTGCCACGGATCATCACTGGAAGCTTCGTCCTGGGCGCAGGCACAGGACTCACCAGGCTGGGGAGACACACAGGAGGCCTGGTCCTTGAAACAGGCACAGGACTCACTGGGCTGGAGAGACACACAGGAGGCCTGGTGCGTGGGGCGGGCATTGGATACACTGGGCCGTGAAGGTGCACTGGTGGTCTCGAGCGCAGAGCTGGCACAACCCATTCTGGCTGGATGCCCACTTCCACCCGGCAAATGCGGGACGCTGGCACAGAGCACACTGGCCTGTGAATGCGCACCCCATAAAACGGTGCCTGACCAGTCACATGCTCCCCACGGTAAGCACGGGGAGTTGGCTCAGGTCTAAACTCCGACTCCACCAATCTCCCCGTGTGCCCTTCCCTAAACTTTTTGGGGCTGCCCCTTGTGCCTGCTTCGCTGACTTGCCTCCTCATATCGCCGCTGCTCCCCCTTAGCTGCCTCCATCTCCTCCCTCGAACGGCGATACTCCCCGGCCTGTGTTTAGGGTCCCTTTCCATCCAGGATCTCCTCCCATGTCCAGGAGTCCTCTTTACCACGCGTAGTTATGTCAGAACTACAGCATCAATCTATCCACTGGGGTCATTTGAGTTCCAGAGGTATATTAGTGATCATAACCCAAAGTTGCTTTATTCAATTGTTAAAAACTTCCATGACTTTGTCAACCAACTTGTTCTGAACAATTCTAAATCAGTGTTTGGTGTTTCTGTACCAATATGGACATTTTAAAAATCATCCCAAAACACCTAATTCCATCCATAGTAATTTGGTAAATAGGACTTTTATTTCTATCTAGGTTTCTCTGGAAACATAATGACAGGTGATGCACCAGAGGGTGGAGGGGGACCTGTATCAGTAATGTTGACCAGATAGACAGATCATCTGCAGAGATATAGTTCCCCATGTACTCACCTCAGATTGTACTTTTCTATACCATGTATCATATGACTGTGAACAAAACCAAAATTACCTGAACTCTAGGGCAACTCTAAAAAGTATTTAGTGAATCCAGCTTTCTTCTTTCTATATACCACCAGAGGGTGGAGGGGGACCTGTATCAGTAATTTCGACCAGATAGACATATCATCTGTATAGATGAAGCACCGTATGTACTCACCTATGATTATAAGTGGTTGTAACTAGGGATGACCATGTATAATACCTAAATGACCTTATATATATGCTTGGTTGCAGTCAAAACAGCTCATATCAGTCTTTCAGTGGTATGAATACTTGATGGAACTGTAATTCAGAGACCACATAGAGCAGTATTGGGGTGTATTCTCCCCCCAAAAATGTAATCTATGGGAAATGTTATATAAATACCAGAATTCCTATAATATCCTCTCCCTCTACTCTCCCTCCCTGGTCTGTGTTCTCCCTCTACCCTTCCTCCCTGGTCTGTGTTCTCCCTCTACCCTCCCTCCCTGGTCTGTGTTCTCCCTCTACCCTTCCTCACCCGGTCTGTGTTCTCCCTCTACCCTCTCTCTACCCTCCCTCCCTGGTCTTTGTTCTCCCTCTACCCTCTCTCTACACTCCCTACCTGGTATGGGTTCTCCCTCTACCCTCTCTCTACACTCCCTCCCTGGTCTGTGTTCTCCCTCTATCCTCCCTCCCTGGTCTGTGTTCTCTCTCTACCCTCCCTCCCTGGTCTGTGTTTTCCCTCTTTCCTCTCTCTACCCTCCCTCCCTGGTCTGTGTTCTCTCTCTAGCCTCTCTCTACCCTCCCTCCCTGGTCTGTGTTCTCTCTCTAGCCTCTCTCTACCCTCACTCCCTGGTCTGTGTTCTCCCTCTACCCTCCCTCCCTGGTCTGTGTTCTCCCTCTAGCCTCCCTCCCTGGTCTGTGTTCTCCCTCTACCCTCCCTCCCTGGTCTGTGTTCTCCCTCTAGCCTCCCTCCCTGGTCTGTGTTCTCCCTCTACCCTCCCTCCCTGGTCTGTGTTCTCTCTCTACCCTCTCTCCCTGGTCTGTGTTCTCCCTCTAGCCTCCCTCCCTGGTCTGTGTTCTCCCTCCACCCTCCCTCCCTGGTCTGTGTTTTCCCTCTAGCCTCCCTCCCTGGTCTGTGTTCTCTCTCTACCCTTCCTCCCTGGTCTGTGTTCTTCCTCTACCCCCCCCCCTCCCTGGTCTGTGTTCTCCCTCTACCCTCCCTCCCTGGTCTGTGTTCTCCCTCTACCCTCCCTCCCTGGTCTGTGTTCTCCCTCTACCCTCCCTCCCTGGTCTGTGTTCTCACTCTAGCCTCCCTCCCTGGTCTGTGTTCTCCCTCTACCCTCCCTCCCTGGTCTGTGTTCTCTCTCTACCCTCTCTCCCTGGTCTGTGTTCTCCCTCTAGCCTCCCTCCCTGGTCTGTGTTCTCCCTCTACCCTCCCTCCCTGGTCTGTGTTCTCCCTCTAGCCTCCCTCCCTGGTCTGTGTTCTCTCTCTACCCTTCCTCCCTGGTCTGTGTTCTTCCTCCACCCCCCCCCCCCCCCCCTCCCTGGTCTGTGTTCTCTCTCTACCCTCCCTCCCTTGTCTGTGTTCTCCCTCTAGCCTCTCTCTACCCTCCCTCCCTGGTCTGTGTTCTCCCTCTACCTTCCCTCCCTGGTCTGTGTTCTCCCTCTAGCCTCTCTCTACCCTCCCTCCCTGGTCTGTGTTCTCCCTCTAGCCTCTCTCTACCCTCCCTCCCTGGTCTGTGTTCTCCCTATAGTCTCTCTCTACCCTCCCTCCCTGGTCTGTGTTCTCCCTCTAGCCTCTCTACCCTCCCTCCCTGGTCTGTGTTCTCCCTCTAGCCTCTCTCTACCCTCCCTCCCTGGTCTGTGTTCTCCCTCTAGCCTCTCTACCCTCCCTCCCTGGTGTGTGTTCTCCCTCTAGCCTCTCTACCCTCCCTCCCTGGTCTGTGTTCTCCCTCTAGCCTCTCTACCCTCCCTCCCTGGTCTGTGTTCTCCCTCTACCCTCCCTCCCCGGTCTGTGTTCTCTCTCTACCCTCCCTCCCCGGTCTGTGTTCTCTCTCTACCCTCCCTCCCTGGTCTGTGTTCTCCCTCTAGCCTCTCTCTACCCTCCCTCCCTGGTCTGTGTTCTCCATCTAGCCTCTCTACCCTCCCTCCCTGGTCTGTGTTCTCCCTCTACCCTCTCTGTACCCCCCTCCCTGGTCTGTGTTCTCCCTCTACCCTTCCTCCCTGGTCTGTGTTCTCCCTCTACCCTCCCTCCCCGGTCTGTGTTCTCTCTCTACCCTCCCTCCCCGGTCTGTGTTCTCTATCTACCCTCCCTCCCTGGTGTGTGTTCTCTATCTACCCTCCCTCCCCGGTCTGTGTTCTCTCTCTACCCTCCCTCCCCGGTCTGTGTTCTCTCTCTACCCTCCCTCCCTGGTCTGTGTTCTCCCTCTAGCCTCTCTCTACCCTCCCTCCCTGGTCTGTGTTCTCCCTCTAGCCTCTCTACCCTCCCTCCCTGGTCTGTGTTCTCCCTCTACCCTCTCTCTACCCCCCTCCCTGGTCTGTGTTCTCTCTCTACCCTCCCTCCCTGGTGTGTGTTCTCCCTCTAGTGTCAGACTTAGTGTTAAACACCACATGATTAACACAGTGAGTACTGTTGTAATGTACTGTACGTCACAACTGTATTTCTACTGTACTTCATTACTGTATTTCTACTGTCCCTCATTACTGTATTTCTACTGTACCTCATTACTGTATTTCTATTGTACCTCATTACTGTATTTCTGCTGTACTTCATTACTGTATTTCTGCTGTACCTCATTACTGTATTTCTGCTGTACTTCATTACTGTATTTCTGCTGTACCTCATTACTGTATTTCTGCTGTATCTCATTACTGTATTTCTACTGTACTTCATTACTGTATTTCTACTGTACTTCATTACTGTATTTCTGCTGTACTTCATTACTGTATTTCTACTGTACTTCATTACTGTATTTCATTACTGTACTTCTACTGTATTTCATTACTGTATTTCTACTGTACTTCATTACTGTATTTCTACTGTACTTCATTACTGTATTTCTGCTGTACTTCATTACTGTATTTCTACTGTACTTCATTACTGTATTTCATTACTTTATTTCTACTGTACTTCATTACTGTATTTCTGCTGTACTTCATTACTGTATTTCTACTGTACTTCATTACTGTATTTCATTACTGTATTTCTACTGTACTTCATTACTGTATTTCTGCTGTACTTCATTACTGTATTTCTACTGTACTTCATTACTGTATTTCTACTGTACTTCATTACTGTATTTCTACTGTACTTCATTACTGTATTTCTACTGTACTTCATTACTGTATTTCTACTGTTCTTGGGACAAGAACGTTACTTTAACAATTACAAAGAGGGATTTTGTATGGTAGACCTAATGAAAGAGATATAGAGGGATTATATATTGTATAATTATAGAAGTCTATTAATTTGATTATCAGTATGTTGTGCTTGTGCTGTATAATGTTTTATGATTTATCAATCTTTGAAGGACATTTGATGGACAACCTTTAGTCGTTAGTGTTAACTAATTGTTGCATATTTGATTTCCCCAGATTTAAACTATGTGAAATCCAGAAAATCCTTTCCTCACATTTCTTTCAAAGAACAAAATCTTTACAACAGATTTATTTCACATTTGAGAGAGCGAGTGAGTGAGAGAGAAATGTGCTTTGTCATCATACCGACAACATCAAAATAGCCTTTCAAGACTGAAGTCAGCAGGACTTTGAGTAGCCAGACTTAGTATCAGCCAGACTTGTTGCTGGGTTACAGGGTTAAACAGGGTTCAACCAGTTTTGAAAAGAGAAAACAGAACGTTCTGCTCCATTGTTACACTCCCATTGTAAAGTGGAAGGGTTCCATTATACTGTATTAGAACGCAACTGTGCTTTAGAACTAGAAGAGACGCCACTATCAACATGAGAAATGATGGTCAACTGTGCTTTAGAACTAGAAGAGACTCCACTATCAACATGAGAAATGATGGTCAACTGTGCTTTAGAACTAGAAGAGACTCCACTATCAACATGAGAAATGATGGTCAACTGTGCTTTAGAACTAGAAGAGACGCCACTATCAACATGAGAAATGATGGTCAACTGTGCTTTAGAACTAGAAGAGACGCCACTATCAACATGAGAAATGATGGTCAACTGTGCTTTAGAACTAGAAGAGACGCCACTATCAACATGAGAAATGATGGTCAACTGTGCTTTAGAACTAGAAGAGACGCCACTATCAACATGAGAAATGATGGTCAACTGTGCTTTAGAACTAGAAGAGACGCCACTATCAACATGAGAAATGATGGTCAACTGTGCTTTAGAACTAGAAGAGACGCCACTATCAACATGAGAAATGATGGTCAACTGTGCTTTAGAACTAGAAGAGACGCCACTATCAACATGAGAAATGATGGTCAACTGTGCTTTAGAACTAGAAGAGACTCCACTATCAACATGAGAAATGATGGTCAACTGTATAGACACACACAGGCTGCGATTCAATCCAATACTATATAGACAGACACACAGATGCTGGGATTCAATCCAATACTGTACAGACACACAGATGCTGGGATTCAATCCAATACTGTATAGACAGACACAGATGCTGCGATTCAATCCAATACTGTACAGACAGACACAGATGCTGGGATTCAATCCAATACTGTATAGACACACACAGATGCTGGGATTCAATCCAATACTGTACAGACAGACACAGATGCTGGGATTCAATCCAATACTGTATAGACACACACAGATGCTGGGATTCAATCCAATACTGTAGGGGGGAGTTGGGATATGAAACAAATGCATTGCAATTCCCACAAGTACACACTACAAGAGTTAAATAGGACAAATATAATACTATAGTCACCATGCTAGTGAGCCTGACCTGAATAATCTCATGTTGTTTTAATCTTATCATCTTGTCAGGTATCTACAGTTTTCTCTTTCCCTGTTAGGAAACATGACCAGACATGTTGATGGCTTCAAAATACATTCCATACAGCTCTGGTAAAAGACCAGATAGGTGTCTAAAGAGAAAGAAGGAAAGATGTGGCACAAATGGCACATCAACTGGTAGCAGGGAGCCTAGTGGTTAGAGCGTTGGGCCAGTAACCGAAAGGTTGCTAGATTGAATCCCTGACCTGACAAGGTAAAAATCTGCCGTTCTGCCCCTGAGCAAGGCAATTAACCCACTGTTCCTAGGCCGTCATTGTAAATAAGAATTTGTTCTTAACTGACTTGCCTAGTTGCATAAAATAATTCCCTTATTGTGCACGATTTGACCAGGACCCGAGTGCACTATAAAGGGAATTATGTACCATTTGGGATGAAACCCACATGAACCTTCTTACAACACAATCCTACTTCTTAAAGGCAAGAGAGAGAAGCATTCAACTTCCCCTGGACATCTGTGAGACGGAGAAGAGAGCTGAAGTACCTTTCGTGGGATGAATTTCAGTCCTCAAACGTAAGATAAAAAAAACATCATGGCAGCTGAGCGTAGTGAGTGTTTAATAACACCTTTATAACGTTTATAACATGTGATTTATGAAAACATTTAGAATAATTCCATTAAATGAGAAAAACTGTACATATATCAATCTGAACCTGATATATAATTAGACATGTATGTATTGTGTTATGTCTACTACAGTTCCTTTATTTGAGCAGAAAGAGCTCCATTCCTTTATGGTCAGAGAATTAATAAACCCCAATTCCCTCTGTTGTCAAACAGTGAATTGTTCAACTTTTTTTTATACTAGAGCAAACAGAATATGCACAGCGTCATCAAGCCAACCAAAGTACAGAAACCCACATCACATTATTCTAAATAATACATATTTCAGAGTGTACTATGGAATCATTGAATTAATGTTGCAAAGATACTAGGACAAAACATTTAATTTCAGGTTCTGTAGATGGAGTACACCCATAGGTGTTTCATCACCCTATCCCGTGGAGAATGACAGCCATGCAGGTAAGATAACAGTTGTTCTGGACAAATAAAACTAGCAATGAAATAGTAAATCTTCACAGTTGCTGTTAGCTGAATATGGTTCCTGTGCGTGCTCAGCCCCTACTGTACTCCCTGTTCACCCATGACTACGTGGCCATGCACGCCTCCAACTCAATCATTAAGTTTGCAGACGACGCAACAGTAGTGGGCTTTATTACCAATAACGACGAGACAGCCTACAGGGAGGATGTGAGGGCACTCAGAGTGTGGTGTCAGGAAAACAACCTCTCACTCAACGTCAACAAAACAAAGGAGATGATCGTGGACTTCAGGAAACAGCAGAGGAGCACCCACTTATTCACATGCACTGGACAGTAGGAGAAGATGGAAAGTTGTAAGTCCCTCAGCGTACACATCATGGACAAACTGAAATGGTCCACCCACACAGACAGCATGGTGAAGAAGGCGCAACAGCGCCTCTGCAACCTCAGGAGGCTGAAGAAAATTGGCTTGTCACCTAAATCCCTCACAAAGTTTTACAGATGCCCAATCAGGAGCATCCTGTCAGGCTGTATCACCGCCTGGTACGGCAACTGCACCGCCCTCAACCGCAAGGCTCTCCAGAGGGTAGTGCGGTCTGCACCGCGCATCACCGGGGGCAAACTACCTGCCCTCCAGGACACCTACAGCACCCGATGTCATAGGAAGGCTAAAAAGATTGTCGAGGACAACAACCACCCAAGCCACTGACTGTTCACCCCGTTATCATCCAGAAGGCGAGGTCAGTACAGGTGCATCAAAGCTGGGACCGAGAGACTGAAAAACAGCTTCTATCTCAAGGCCATCAGACTGCTAAACAGCCATCACTAACATTGAGAGGCTAATGCCAACATACAGATCCCTACAAATCACTGGCCACTTTAATAAATGGATTTACTAAAGTCACTTTAAATAATGGCACTTTAATAATGTTTACATCTCCTACATTACTCATCTCATATGTACAGTATATACTGTATTTCATACCATCTATTGCATCTTGCCGATGCCGCACGGCCATTGCTCATCCATATATTTATATGTACATATTCTTGTTCAATCGCTTTACATTTGTGTGTATAAGTAGTTGTTGTGAATGTGTTAGATTACTTACTAGAAGCACAAGCATTTTGCTACACTCGCATTAACATCTGTAAACCATGTGTTTGTGACAAATACAATTTGATTTGATATGGCACATTGTAGAGCAGCTCACGAGACAGCTGACGATGCATCTTTTAAAGGTAATTTATGCTTGAGCCAATCTCTGCATTCATCATTAATGTGATCTTTCGTGAACGGGGAAATTTCCTCACAGACCCATTATCTTCTGTCTAGCGCACTGCTCTATAACACACCTTGGATTGAATCCAGGCCGTAGTTCTGTACTGCTACCTGAGATCAGAGCTTTGGATCTCCGATAGGTCGCTGGTTCGAATCCCGGAGTTGACAAGGTGCAGCATCTTTCATTGTGCTTGTGAGCAAGGCACTGGACCCCAATTCCTTCGGGAAAGCCAGAAAGTGGCTGACCATGGCTTTGACAACACTCGCCGCAGACTTCTCAGGGGAGTTGGGATATGCAACAAGCACATTTCCAATTCCCACAAGTACACACAACGATCTTTTGGATCCCTGCTTTTTAAATTTGGCAGCTAATTTCATAGCTGAACCACTTACATATCTGTTCAATCTAACCCTGGAATGTAATGAAATTCCAAAGATCTGGAAATCAGCATTTGTCCTACCACTTTTAAAAGGGGGAGATCCAACTCTTTTAAATAATTATAGGCCAATCTCAAAGCTGTCACCCCTGGTGAAAATACTTGAGTGAACAGCTAAAAGAGTTTTTATTTACTAACTCTATTTTATCAATGTTCCAATCGGGCTTCAGGAAGAAGCATAGCACAAATGGTATCACTGAAGCCCTTGACAAAAAACAGCACTGTGTCTCACTTTTTATTGATCTCTCTAAGGCTTTTGAAACAGTTGATCATGCTATACTAAGGCAGAGATTGTTGAGTAGGTCTTTCGGAGCATGCAGTTGCATGGTTTGCTAACTATCTGTCTGATAGAACTCAGTGCACTCAATGTGATGGGCTTATGTCTGTTAAATTGTCTGTCTTTAATGGTGTGCCCCAAGGCTCTGTACTTGGTTCTCTCTTATTCATGATTTATATAAATGATTTAGACAAAAATGTCCAAAATGCACAACTTCATTTTTATGCTGATACTGTTATTTACTGTTGTGCCTCGTCTCTTACAAAAGCTTTCCAGATCATGCAAACTGCTTTTTATACTGTTCAACATACCTTGTGTCTGAAGCTTATCCTCAATACTGACAAAACTAAACTAATGGTGTTTTCTAAAGCAAATTATAGAACTCTGAACCTTTCACCTATTACTACATGTCAGGGCAAGGAGATTGAGGTTGTAACCTCATATACATTTTAATTGATGACGGCCTCTCTTTTAAATTGCATATTCAACAACTTACAAAAAAATTGAAGCTGAAATTGGTATTTTATTTTAGGAATACGGCATGTTTTTCTTTTGAAGCCAGAAGGAGGCTAGTATCAGCTACATTTATGCCTTTACTAGACTATGTGGATATTTTATATATGAATGCTTCCGCTCAGTGTTTGAGATCAATTGACACCCTTTACCATGGCACTTTGAGATTTATTTTAGACTGCAAATCCCTTACGCACCACTGCACTTTGTATACCAGGGTTGGCTGGCCTTCTCTAGTCACTCGTAGGCTCAGTCACTGGTATACTTTTATTTGCAAAGCCATTTTGGGTTTACTACCTTTTTATTTGGGCATTTTTATTGTTCAGAAATGTGGTGGGTACTCTCTTCATTCGCTGGACTTTATCCTGCTAACTGTTCCAAAGGTCCGAACTGAATTTGGTAAAAGGGCTTTTATGTACTCTGCACCATCGTCTTGGAACGCCTTACAAAATACTTTTAAACTGGAAGAACTTGTCCCGATTGGTATTTTTAAATCACTGATGAATGATCTTGAGACTGATTCCCTGACCTGTCAATGTTTTTAATTTGCTGTTTTTGATTTGGTTATACTCTTGTGAATTCTACAGTTTTTACTAGATTACGTGTAGTTTTTCATGTTGTTTGTCTGTAATTTTTGCAATGACTTGGTGCTGCCAGGACGCTCTTGAAAAATATATTTTAAATCTCAATGAGTCCTTCCTGGTTAAAAAAAGGTTAAATAAAAATAAATAAAATAACGAGTTATATTGGACAAATATGAAGTGCATTCGGAAAGTATTCTAAAATGGATTAAATTAGGATTTTATGATTTTTTGTGGGGCCACTGTGTTCTTGGGGACAGTCAATGCTGCAGACATTTTTTTGTACCCTTCCCCAGATCTGTGCCTTTACACAATCCTGTCTCGGAGATCTACGGACACTTCATTTGACCTGTTGTAATGGGTGCGTGTCGGTGGCAGGGAAGTCAGGCAGGAAAACAAACTTGGTATTAACGGAGTCGTTTAATAAGTGCTCCAAACTCCAAAAAAATAAAACTCCAAAAGCCAAAATATACAAAAAAAACTTAAATGGGTACAAAACCCATCACACACCGACACATGACTTGTACAAACATGAGGGGAAGCAGAGGGTTAAATACACAACATGTATTTTATGGGATTGGATCCAGGTGTGAAGGAAGACAAGACAAAACCAATGGAAAATTAAAAATGGATCAATGATGGCTAGAAGGTCGGTGACGTCAACCGCCGAACACCGCCCGAACAAGGAGAGGGACCGACTTCGGCGGAAGTTGTGACAAATGGCTTGGTTTTTGCTCTGACATGCACTGTCGACGCTTATATAGACATTTCAAGGCCACTCTACCATAAAGGCCTGATTGTTAGAGTGCTATAAGGCTGTAACGTAACAAAATGTGGAAAAAGTCAAGGGGTCTGAATACTTTACAAATGCACTGTAATACTATAGTCACCATGCTAGTGAGCCTGACCTGAAATAACCTCATGACTGTTTTATCTATTATCATCATGTTGAGTATCTACAGTTTCTCTTTCCCTGTTAGGAAACATGACTAGACATGTTGTCTTCAAAACAGCATCAAAATACATTCCATACAGCTGGAATGGTAAAAGACCAGATAGGTATCTAAAGAGATAGAAGGAAAGATGTGTCACAAATGGCATCATATTCCCTTTATTGTAGTTCACTATAAAGTGAACAGGGTGCCATTTGGGAAGAAACCCACATGTACCTCCTACAACACATTCCTCCTTCTTAAAGGCAAGAGAGAGAAGCATTCAACTTCACCTGGACTTCTGTGAGACGGAGAAGAGAGCCGAAGGACCTTTCGTGGGATGAACTTAATTCCTCAAACGTAAGATAGAAAAACCAGCATGGCAGACGAACGTGGTGAGTACTTATTACCAGGTTCCTATGGTTATACAGTACTTAATACCAGGTCCCTATGGTTATATAGTATTTAATACCAGCTTCATATGGTTATATAGTACTTAATACCAGGTTCCTATGGTTATATAGTACTTAATACCAGGTTCCTATGGTTATATAGTATTTAATACCAGCTTCATATGGTTATATAGTACTTAATACCAGCTTCATATGGTTATATATTAATACCAGCTTCATATGGTTATATAGTACTTAATACCAGCTTCATATGGTTATATAGTATTTAATACCAGCTTTACAACGTAGGTGTTATATGAAAAGTTACAATAAATAAGAAAAACTGTTATACAATTATACATGTATTGTTTTATGTTTACTACAGTTCCTTTGCTAAAGGAGGCAGAGACATCAGGCTTCGGTGAGTAAGACTCCATTCCTTTATGGTCAGAACGATGGTCATATAATGAATTAACCACAATTCCCTCTGTTGTCAAACAGCAAATGGTGAACCTTATTTTATACTAGAGCATACAGTATATGCACAGCGTCACCAAGACGACCAATGTACAGGAATCCAGATCACATTATTATCTCATGAATAATACATATTTCAGAGTATACTATGTAATCCTTGAATAAATGTTGCAAAGATACTAGGACAAAACATTTCATTTCAGGTTCTGTAGATGGATTCTGCCTACGTGAAAGATCCACACCCATAGCTGTTTCATCACCCTACCCTGTTGAGAATGACAGCCCTGCAGGTAAGATAACAGTATTGGACAAATAAAACTGGTGATGCAATAGCTAGTCTTCACTGTTGCTGTTAGCTAAATATGATTCCTGTGAATCTAGTTGAATGAATTTAGTAACAAACAATGATGAAACTGTATTACAGTTTGTATTTCCACCGATTCAGAGCAGCCAGCTGATCTGAGGATAGTTCTGGTGGGGAAGACTGGAGCAGGGAAGAGTGCAACAGGAAACACCATCCTGTGGAAAGATGCCTTTACAGAAGAGGCCTCTCCTGTGTCTGTAACTGCACAGTGTGAGAAACAGAGTGGAGTGGTCAATGGGAGTAAGATTGATGTCATCGACACCCCAGGACTCTTTGACACAGCCATGTCTCAAGAAGAGATGAAAAGTAAGATAGAAAAGGCCATCTACATGTCAGTCCCAGGACCCCACGCCTTCCTGCTGGTGATCAGACTGGGGAGGTTCACAGAGGAGGAGAGGAACACTGTGAAGTGGATCCAGGAGAACTTTGGAGACGAAGCATCAAAGTACACCATCATTCTGTTCACTGGTAAAGATCAATTGAAGGGGAAAACAGTTGAGGAGTTTCTGAATCCTTGTGTTTCAATTCAGGAACTGATCAAAAGTTGTTGGGGAAGATACCATTGCTTCAATAATGGTCAGAGGGATGACCGTCTTCAGGTCAATGAGCTGCTGAGGAAGATAGAAGAGATGGTGAAGATGAATGGAGGAGAGCACTACACCAATGAGATGTACCAGGAGGCCCAGAGGAAGATCGAAGAGGAGGAGGAGAGGAAGAGACAGGAGATGGAGGAAGAGAGGAGGAGAAGAGAGGATGAGATACGGGAGCAAGAAAGGAGGAGACGGGAAGAAGAAATGAGGAGACGGGAGGAAAAGAGGAGACGGGAAAGAGCAAAAAGAGAAAATATTGCGATAGGTTTAACTTCAGCAGCAGCTGTTGGGGCAGTAGTAGCTGGGACTACAGTACTTGCTGTAGTCCCAGTAGTGGCTGTGGTAGTAGGACCAATTCTGTTGGTTGGGGCAGCTGGTTTTGGTATAGCAGCTGTTGTCATTTGGATAAAGAAGATAAGACGGTAAAAAAAGATGAAAATGAGCTGTAATACTTTCAATATTAATGTTAAACATGGTCCTTGATGAATTTATAAACACATTAGGGGATAAATAATAACATGTATACTTGTAGGTGATTATGAATAAAAAAATCAGATCAACCTTTTTGAGGTAATTTAATTCATCTGTTTGTGATTCAAAAAGGGTTAAAGAGGTGAACTTCTAAACTAAATAGAAATATGGACATTTTGTTAGACAATTGTGTTTTTAATCATCTATGATTTTTTTATATACATGTATTCTACTCGGCTAAGGAAACATTAAATGTATTTTACATTTGTCAAATAAAATCAATTAATTCATTCAATCTTCATGACTTGAAACTGTAGCTATGTAGTAATACCAATATGGCCCCCTTTGAGAAGTGCAACTTGGGAAAAAAGAAAACTACTTAATATTTCACCTAATTTTAACATTCAAAGTGCCTATTAAGTGCCAAATAAAGTAACAGTGTTGACTAAAACAGGGTTGACTGAAACAGGGTTGACTAAAACAGGGTTGACGATTTCATCTTAAATCAGCCATGAATCCCTTTGTGACAGGGAGAATGGATGCATAGTGTGCATAGTGTGGATGCATATTTATTTTATATGATCTAATTAGCATAATAATACAAAATCCCCCATTAAAACCTTTCTGCTTAAGGTAGAGATCTGTTTCTCAATACACGTCATCCACAGAGGAAGGTGGCAGAGCTGTTCAGTTGTTCAATTGTTAAAAACTTCCATGACTTTGTCAACCAACTTGTTCTGATCAAAATGCCTATGGTTATAAGTGGTTATAACTAGGTATAACCATGTATAACATTTAAATGACCTTATATAAATGCTTAGTTGCAGTCAGAACAGCTCATAATAGTATGTCAGTGGTATGAACACTCAGTAATACAGAGACCAGCTCCCTCTGAATGTACACATAGTGCTGTATTGGTGGGTATTCTCCGAATAATTGTTATTCTATGGGAAATGTTATATAAATACCACAATTCCTATAATATCCTTTCCCTCTACCGTCCCTACAAACAGAAGATGGCACATCGATGGTATCAACTTCAGATGAGTCCTGTGGGGCTTGTGGGGGTCGTAGAGCAAACCGGACAAAAAAAGAGAGTCTGACCTTTCCACAGAGTTTAGGCCAAACCGTTCCTATGCTACAGACGTTTTAGTGAGAAAACCGATTATTGGGATGTCTCATGGTCTGACAAACACCTCTGTAGCCCGGCCACCTGACACTGCAGATGCAGAAGGGAGATGCGGTGGAATGAAACACATGCATGGCCAAAAAACGTATACAAAAAAACATATCTTCAGCTTAAACTGATTTTAATGGGGATTTTTGAGGGGATTTTTTATATTATGGGACTTAGATTGATGCACCAGTGCGCCAATAGACTCTACAGGGATTTATACACTGAGTGTACAAAACATTAGGAACACCTGCTCTTTCCATGACATAGACTGACCAGGTGAATCCAGGTGAAAGCTATGATCCCTTATTGATGTCACTTGTTAAATCCACTTCAAACAGTGTAGATGAAGGGGAGGAGACAGGTTAAAGAAGGATTGTTAAGTCTTGAGATAATTGAGGCATGGATTGTGTATGTGTGCCATTCATAGGGTGAATGGGCCAGACACAAGATGTAAGTGCCTTTGAACGGGATATGGCAGTAGGTGCCAGGGTCACCAGTTTGTGTCAAAAACTGCAACGCTACTGGCTTCTTCACGTTCAACACTTTCCTGTGGTATCAAGAATGGTCCACCACCCAAAGGACATCCAGCCAACTTGACACAACTGTGGGAAGCATTGGAGTCAACATGGGCCAGCATCCCTGTGGAACGCGTTAGACACCTTGTAGAGTCAACATGGGCCAGCATCCCTGTGGAACGCGTTAGACACCTTGTAGAGTCAACATGGGCCAGCATCCCTGTGGAACGCGTTAGACACCTTGTAGAGTCAACATGGGCCAGCATCCCTGTGGAACGCGTTAGACACCTTGTAGAGTCAACATGGACCAGCATCCCTGTGGAACGCGTTAGACACCTTGTAGAGTCAACATGGGCCAGCATCCCTGTGGAATGCGTTAGACACCTTGTAGAGTCAACATGGGCCAGCATCCCTGTGGAACGCGTTAGACACCTTGTAGAGTCAACATGGGCCAGCATCCCTGTGGAATGCGTTAGACACCTTGTAGAGTCAACATGGGCCAGCATCCCTGTGGAACGCGTTAGACACCTTGTAGAGTCAACATGGGCCAGCATCCCTGTGGAATGCGTTAGACACCTTGTAGAGTCAACATGGGCCAGCATCCCTGTGGAACGCGTTAGACACCTTGTAGAGTCAACATGGGCCAGCATCCCTGTGGAATGCGTTAGACACCTTGTAGAGTCAACATGGGCCAGCATCCCTGTGGAATGCGTTAGACACCTTGTAGAGTCAACATGGGCCAGCATCCCTGTGGAATGCGTTAGACACCTTGTAGAGTCCATGCACTGAGGCTGTTCTGAGGGCAAAAGGGGGTGCAACACAATATTAGGAAGGTGTACCTAATGTTTTGGACACTCAGTGTATAATTTAATGTTGACAGAGAATTAAAAGCTTTTGGTGTAAAAATGTTTTCTAATCACAATACTTCAACTATGGCATAATTTTTTCACCACTAACTTATTTGCCTAGAGCTGGATGATTCCTCCAAAGTGGGAATCTTGGGATCTGGATATTCCGCCTAGGTTAGCAAAGTTTACTAGTTCTGACTGGAACGTGAACACTGCAATTCAATGAGAGGTCAGGAGTCAGGGTACTAAAGGTCAAAGAGTCAAAAGTTCGTAATCACTGTCAGTGGTCACTCCTCAGGTGTAGATAGTTAGTATCCAGAGAGACAGTGGTCTCTCTTCATAGATAATATCCAGACAGACAGTGGTCTCTCTTCATAGATAGTTAGTATCCAGACAGACAGTGGTCTCTCCTCATAGATAGTTATTATCCAGACAGACAGTGGTCTCTCCTCATAGATAGATAGTATCCAGACAGACGGTGGTCTCTCCTCATAGATAGCTAGTATCCAGACAGACAGTGGTCTCTCCTCATAGATAGTATCCAGACAGACGGTGGTCTCTCCTCGTAGATAGTTAGTATCCAGACAAACGGTGGTCTCTCCACATAGATAGATATTGTCATGACGTTGCCTTCTTTGGGTACAACAAGCCCCACCCCCTCTGTCTGCCTCCTACACACAGGCTGCTGTGGTCAGAGAGAGGTCGTAAATTCCTGAGGAGATGATCTCCTCATGGCCACAATATGGAGACAGAATGAGTTTTCACAGAGAACAAAGGAATTTCTTTCACCTCACAGAACTTGAGGTCTGAACAACATTTATGTTCCGGAGAAGGTATAACAGATCGGTGAATAACTGAAGGAAACTCCAATTCCCTTTTTAGTTTAACTAAATCAGAGGACCGCCCATGAGCCCAGTTAGGGTCGGGCATCCTGGGACAGGCCCTTTTCTGCAACTCCCGAATAAAACCCCAACTTTGAGAATGTCTCAACAGACCATGTTTTCTCTCAATCACGAGAGGACAAAGGATGCAGACCAGCTTACCTCGATAACGAGAGGGCCAAAGTTTGAGACCAGACTGCTGAATCTTTTAACCACCCCACGTGGTTAAACTCTTAGACTATCGATACCGACAGAAAAAGAACAAGTCTTTGATATTAATAACTAGTCTACAGCTAGGAATTCGGTATCAAATCAAATCAAATAAAATTTTATTTGTCACATACACATGGTTAGCAGATGTTAATGCGAGTGTAGCGAAATGCTTGTGCTTCTAGTTCCGACAATGCAGTAATAACCAACAAGTAATCTAACTAACAATACCAAAACTACTGTCTAATATGGATATATGAATGAGTGATGGTACAGAGCAGCATAGGCAGGATACAGTAGATGGTATCGAGTACAGTATATACATGAGGTGAGTATGTAAACAAAGTGGCATAGTTAAAGTGGCTAGTGATACATGTATTACATAAGGATGCAGTCGATGATATAGAGTACAGTATATACGTATGCTTATGAGATGAATAATGTAGGGTAAGTAACATTATATAAGGTAGCATTGTTTAAAGTGGCTAGTGATATATTTACATCATTTCCCATCAATTCCCATTATTAAAGTGGCTGGAGTTGAGTCAGTGTCAGTGTCAGTGTGTTGGCAGCAGCCACTCAATGTTAGTGGTGGCTGTTTAACAGTCTGATGGCCTTGAGATAGAAGCTGTTTTTCAGTCTCTCGTCCCAGCTTGATGCACCTGTACTGACCTCGCCTTCTGGATGATAGCGGGGTGAACAGGCAGTGGCTCGGGTGGTTGATGTCCTTGATGATCTTTATGGCCTTCCTGTAACATCGGGTGGTGTAGGTGTCCTGGAGGGCAGGTAGTTTGCCCCCGGTGATGCGTTGTGCAGACCTCACTACCCTCTGGAGAGCCTTACGGTTGTGGGCGGAGCAGTTGCCGTACCAGGCGGTGATACAGCCCGCCAGGATGCTCTCGATTGTGCATCTGTAGAAGTTTGTGAGTGCTTTTGGTGACAAGCCGAATTTCTTCAGCCTCCTGAGGTTGAAGAGGCGCTGCTGCGCCTTCTTCACGATGCTGTCTGTGTGAGTGGACCAATTCAGTTTGTCTGTGATGTGTATGCCGAGGAACTTAAAACTTGCTACCCTCTCCACTACTGTTCCATCGATGTGGATAGGGGGGTGTTCCCTCTGCTGTTTCCTGAAGTCCACAATCATCTCCTTAGTTTTGTTGACGTTGAGTGTGATGTTATTTTCCTGACACCACACTCCGAGGGCCCTCACCTCCTCCCTGTAGGCCGTCTCGTCGTTGTTGGTAATCAAGCCTACCACTTGTGTCGTCCGCAAACTTGATGATTGAGTTGGAGGCGTGCGTGGCCACGCAGTCGTGGGTGAACAGGGAGTACAGGAGAGGGCTCAGAACGCACCCTTGTGGGGCCCCAGTGTTGAGGATCAGCGGGGTGGAGATGTTGTTGCCTACCCTCACCACCTGGGGGCGGCCCGTCAGGAAGTCCAGTACCCAGTTGCACAGGGTGGGGTCGAGACCCAGAGCTTGATGACGAGCTTGGAGGGTACTATGGTGTTGAATGCCGAGCTGTAGTCGATGAACAGCATTCTCACATAGGTATTCCTCTTGTCCTGATGGGTTAGGGCAGTGTGCAGTGTGGTTGAGATTGCATCGTCTGTGGACCTATTTGGGCGGTAAGCAAATTGGAGTGGGTCTAGGGTGTCGGGTAGGGTGGAGGTGATATGGTCCTTGACTAGTCTCTCAAAGCACTTCATGATGACGGAAGTGAGTGCTACGGGGCGGTAGTCGTTTAGCTCAGTTACCTTAGCTTTCTTGGGAACAGGAACAATGGTGGCCCTCTTGAAGCATGTGGGAACAGCAGACTGGTATAGGGATTGATTGAATATGTCCGTAAACACACCGGCCAGCTGGTCTGCGCATGCTCTGAGGGCGCGGCTGGGGATGCCGTCTGGGCCTGCAGCCTTGCGAGGGTTAACACGTTTAAATGTCTTACTCACCTCGGTATCATTGAACGCGAAGAACAACAACCACCGAAACACCTATCCATAACGACATGAATGAATGTCACTCTGAGCTATCCACTCTAACCATGATAGAGAGAGAGAGAGAGAGGACGGAAACTCTCCAACAGAAACTAACTTTTCAGCAGAGACACACTGAGCGTAAATATATATATTGATTGCAATTGTTCCCGAATGAGTGAGCGTTCATGTGCAAAGGATTAGTATTTCAATTGTTATAATTATCAACTGTGTGTTGTCTTTTCTCAGTCGACCCCCATTTCCCTTTTGTGCACCAAGCCTCCATACCGGTTCAGCCCACTAGGGCACATCCCCCTATCATTTCTTGTAACCATATTTCCTTTGTTTGTTTGTGCACTTCTGTGATTGTTTAGTTAGTAAATAAATAAATGATTTAAGACAATTGATGTATGGATGACTCATAGTGAAGACTGGGTTCGTGCAGATTTACGACGTTTGGAATGAGACTAACGTGAGGTAAAGTAAATAATTCATTAATTTGAAGACTAATTGATCAGATATAAAATATCTGAAAAGTTATATTAGGAAATTATAGCTTTATAATCTGAATATTTTCCTTGGTGCCCCGACTTCCTAGTTAATTACAGTTACATGATTAATCAGTTTAATCGCATAATAATAAATACAGAGAATCTTTGTTAAAAACTAAGACTTCAGTTAAGGATAGTAAAGACACGACAGTAGTATCCGCTGTCATCTTGGAAATGAACCTCTTTGTGATGTTAATGCTTACACTGTCGAGTTTCTCTTTACAATAACTAAAAAGAACCCGCTTATCTTAACCAGGGATGCAACACTAGCCAACAACAGTTAAATGAATCACTTCAAACTGAAGCTGGAAAGACGGCAAACTAGCTGCACTTTGTTTCATTTGACCTTTTTTTCCAATTTCTTTGTATATATCCATAATAATTATGCCAGCTGATTCATGAATTCGACTCATTGATAAACGCTGCCTGCCTGTCTGTCTTTGTCCCGACTCCCGACACGTTCAATATTATGGGACAGCTGGAGATCGAATTTGAATATTGAAACAATGTTGCAAATGTCGGAGAGTCAGACAGCGAGGTTTATACAAATCTCCACAGTTGAAAACTAAATGTTAGTCTATTATACATGTGACACAATGTCTAGATAAGGGTACTACCTAAATAATGTACTACCTGGAACCGAAAGGCTTCTACCTGAAAACTAAATGTTAGTCTATTATACATGTGACACAATGTCTAGATAAGGGTACTACCTAAATAATGTACTACCTGGAACCGAAAGGCTTCTACCTGAAAACTAAATGGATCTTCAAAGGGTTTTCCAATGGGGACAGCTGAATACATAGATGTGTAGAGGGTAACCACTGAGCAGGACATAACAATTACATCAGAAGACCTAGACAACTAATACCCTGAGTGCCAGTCTTTGTGCTATCATTACAACTCCTTGTCACTCATTGTCATGGCTTGATAGTGATCAATGGAGTTGGAAAGACCACAAACAGATCTGGGACCAGGCTAGACAAATATATAGTGAAAAATGTACCTTTATTTCCCCAGAAGGAGGCATCTATGTGTCCAACACATTTCATTTTACCCAGAGTTGTGGCTAATCCAAGGTTGAGTTGTCAGAGGAGGTTGATAATAGTGACACCCAATCAGATTTCAGCTTCTGTCTGTCCTGAGGTGAATTATTTGTCTCAGTGGCTAGAAATGACTATAAGGTGCAGCACATAGCTACAGCTCTCACAGTCACAACTTGGGACAATTAACAGATACACGCAACTTCACTAAAAGTGACTATTCAACTTAACTACCTTTCTAATGAAATACTCAACAATCTATTGTACAGTATTTAAAAAAATTATAATAAACATTTTATTGAGTTGTTGTTTGTTGACATTTATGCATATATTATCAAACGATTCAGATGTCAACAATCACATTTTTCTATATGTTTGTATTTATACATGTTTTTCACTTTTATCTGAGACATTTATCTTGAACTGGTCCATCTGGTCCCAAACACGAAGCAGAATGTCAACTGTAGAATGATACGCACGTTTAGAATGTCAACTGTAGAATGATACGCACGTTTAGAATGTCAACTGTAGAATGATACGCACGTTTAGAATGTCAACTGTAGAATGATATGCACGTTTAGAATGTCAACTGTAGAATGATACGCACGTTTAGAATGTCAACTGTAGAATGATACGCACGTTTAGAATGTCAACTGTAGAATGATACGCACGTTTAGAATGTCAACTGTAGAATGATACGCACGTTTAGAATGTCAACTGTAGAATGATACGCACGTTTAGAATGTCAACTGTAGAATGATACGCACGTTTAGAATGTCAACTGTAGAATGATACGCACGTTTAGAATGTCAACTGTAGAATGATACGCACGTTTAGAATGTCAACTGTAGAATGATACGCACGTTTAGAATGTCAACTGTAGAATGATACGCACGTTTAGAATGTCAACTGTAGAATGATACGCACGTTTAGAATGTCAACTGTAGAATGATACGCACGTTTAGAATGTCAACTGTAGAATGATACGCACGTTTATAATGTCATTTGACCTCCCCCATATGAGTACATTATGTTTTCCTGATGCTGGTTACCTTGTTAGGGAATGTACTTTTTTTACCACAGTTACAACACATATCAGTGCTCTTTTTATAGTTCACATTGTTTTAAAGTGAAAAGGTTGAGAAGAAATTCTGATTTAGTTTATCTGGGCTTTGTTTTTTGTAATAAGGGAGTTGATTGGCCGATTGTAGCAGAGATGGAACGAGGAAGAGGAGGGACTCTGAAGATTCTGTTCCTGTTGACACTCTGTCTGCAAGCCTTCACTTGTCAATACCAAGGTCCAGTACACACAGGGAGGGGTTGAAAGTAGACTTCTCCCCTGAGTCTGACTGTTCACTGTGAGAAACAGAGTGGAGTGGTGGATGGGAGGAAGATTGATGTCATCGACACCCCGGGGCTCTATGACACAACAATGTCTAAAGAAGAGATGAAAAGTGAGATAGAAAAGGCCATCTACATGTCAGTCCCAGGACCCCACGCCTTCCTGCTGGTGATCAGACTGGGGAGGTTCACAGAGGAGGAGCAGAACACTGTGAAGTGGATCCAGGAGAACTTTGGAGAAGATGCCTCAATGTACACCATCTTACTGTTCACTCATGGAGATCAACTGAAGGGCAAAACAGTCAAAGGGTTTCTTTCTCAGAGCAAAGCGCTACGGAGACTCATCAATATGTGTGGGGGCAGATATCACTCCCTAATCAATGACAAGAGAGAAGACAACACTCAGGTTAGAGAGCTGCTGGAGAAGATCGAGGAGATGGTGGAGGAGGACAATGGAGGAGAACACTACACCAGTGCTGACTATGAAGAGGCTCAGAGAAAGATCAGAGAGGAGAATATGTTTTACTGTAAACTGGCAGCGTATGGCAGTCTAGCCGCAGCAGGACTAGGGATGGTGTTTGCTTCACCAGTATTGGTGGCAGCAGGTGTAGCTGCAGGCTTCAGCCAAGGGTTTGAATGCACTAAGGAGATGCTAGGCTTTTAAAACACCGGGGGTACGTTCAGTTGGTCTTAACGTTTCGCTACGTATGGCAACGGTACTGACTGAATGATATAACAGTTCTTTCAAAACCATTTGCAATGTTATAGATATGCTAGCCGTGTGGCAGGGTGGCCCTAGCAGGGTGTGAACGTGGAAAATCTTAACAAAACACTCCTGCTGCACTGTACACAATTCCCCTCTCATGACCCATAGTTACAACGTTTCTCAACTCAAATCATGACCGTTTATTTTAGTGGAGGTGTATGTATTTAGTGGGATATATAGCATGTATTAAATGGTAGTGTATGTATTTAGTGGGGATATATTTAGTATATAATAAATGGTAGTGTATGTATTTAGTGGGGATATATTTAGTATATAATAAATGGTAGTGTATGTATTTAGTGGGGATATATTTAGTATATAATAAATGGTAGTGTATGTATTTAGTGGGGATATATAGCATGTATTAAATGGTAGTGTATGTATCTAGTGGGGATATATAGCATGTATTAAATGGTAGTGTATGTATCTAGTGGGGATATATTTAGCATGTATTAAATGGTAGTGTATGTATTTAGTGGAGATATATTTAGTATATAATAAATGGTAGTGTATGTATCTAGTGGGGATATATAGCATGTATTAAATGGTAGTGTATGTATTTAGTGGAGATATATTTAGTATATAATAAATGGTAGTGTATGTATTTAGTGGAGATATATTTAGTATATAATAAATGGTAGTGTATGTATTTAGTGGAGATATATTTAGTATATAATAAATGGTAGTGTATGTATCTAGTGGGGATATATAGCATGTATTAAATGGTAGTGTATGTATTTAGTGGGGTGTATGTATTATGGGTAGTGGGTACTGGCTGTATAGGGATATAAAACACAACTGTTGTTATGAATAGTCCTGTTTCCAGTTGTTTTTACACATCCTGATACAGTCCTAGAAATATATTTTCCAGATTGCATAGTAGTTTAAAAAAAAAAACGTTTTTACAGCAGGATTTATTTTTGTGTTAACTCGCAACTTAAATCACAACAATTTGCAGCACCTGTCTTTCTGTCTACACAATAATTCAGTGGAATGTGTGTGTTCAGTCGATGTGCTTAAGGGCTGTATTCAATCCGGGCGGCTGAAGATCCGTGCTATAGTGGGATTCAAATTTAAAGGCAATTTTTCCCACCATTCTCCTCAGAGAATTTCATACAAATAAAAATCGCAAAACATTTAAAGTTGTCCTTTTTGAGATAAAAACGATACTAAATATATCCTGTAAAATACACTGTTTTGCAGTGAAGGTCTACAGTAGCCTCAACAGCATTCTGTAAGGTAGCACCATGGTGTAGCCAGAGGACAGCTAGCTTCCGTCCTCTGGGTACATTGACTTCAATACAAAACCTAGGAGGTTCATGCTTCTCACCCCCTTCCATAGACTTACACAGTAATTATGACAACTTCCGGGGAACATCCTCCAACCTATTAGAGCTCTTGCAACCTGAACTAACATGTGGTCCACCCAATCAAAGGATCAGAGAATGAATCCAGTACTGAAAGCATAAGCTACAGGTAAATTGTGTATAACATGTGGTGAGTAGTTGACTCAAAGAGAGAGGAAGTTAATAGCTGAACAGTTTTGAACAAATTAATTTCTTCCAAAATTAAGGAGAAGCAAAAGAGAGAGAGAGAGAGAGACAAAAAAAAAATCCACTTACTTAGTTTGTAAATGCAGCTATCTAGTTTAGCCTACTGGAACACCCTGCTCAAACAGAGGGGTGCTATGTTAGCTATCTGGCTATAACAGAGGGGTGCTATGTTAGCTAGCTGGCTATAACAGAGGGGTGCTATGTTAGCTATCTGGCTATAACAGAGGGGTGCTATGTTAGCTAGCTGGCTATAACAGAGGGGTGCTATGTTAGCTAGCTGGCTATAACAGAGGGGTGCTATGTTAGCTAGCTGGCTATAACAGAGGGGTGCTATGTTAGCTATCTGGCTATAACAGAGGGGTGCTATGTTAGCTAGCTGGCTATAACAGAGGGGTGCTATGTTAGCTAGCTGGCTATAACAGAGGGGTGCTATGTTAGCTATCTGGCTATAACAGAGGGGTGCTATGTTAGCTAGCTGGCTATAACAGAGGGGTGCTATGTTAGCTAGCTGGCTATAACAGAGGGGTGCTATGTTAGCTAGCTGGCTATAACAGAAGGGTGCTATGTTAGCTAGCTGGATATGATTATCCACCTCAACACTGCAACTCTTCTAAGGTAAGCTTTTTGTTTTTGCAAATGTATTGCCACCGGGACCCAACGGTGTAAGTGCTAAACTGCTTACTGACTGTACACTGTAACATTACTGCATGATTGTAGCAGGTTTACTAACACGTTAGTTCTATTAGCTATGTTAACTATGATGTTACTTTAGCTGATATGGTGACAACGATGTAGTCTGTGTGTAGCAGTTTAGCTTGGAAAGGTCACATACAGCAGCGTAGCCTAGTGGTTAGAGTGGTGGACTTGTAACCGGTAGGTTGCAAGTTCAAACCCCTGAGCTGACAAGGAACAAATCTGTCGTTCTGCCCCCGAACAGGCAGTTAACCCACTGTTCCTAGGCTGTCATTGAAAATAAGAATTTGTTCTTAACTGCCTAGTTAAATAAAGGCAACAAAAAAAAAGGTGTTGTGTATTGAAGTCCACAGGCAAAGGGGAAATCCCACTGTCTTGTATCAGATCCAGGATGTGGCAGAAGATACTGAACCTTAGGTTTTAGACAGAGCCTGTGCTTCAAATTAGTTGGCAATTAAATTAGATGAGACATTTCAAATGTAGCCCAACTTCTTTTATATACAATGATTTGCAGATTTGAAGAAAAACGGGGTGTCTGGAGATACCAAGTGGATGGAGACATTTTCAATATTTCCCCCCTATTCTCAACTCTGACTGACGAAGGTGTTGTGGATATGGATCACATGACCAGGGTGATGTGGATTTGGATCACATGACCAGGGTGATGTGGATTTGGATCACATGACCAGGGTGTTGTGGATTTGGATCACATGACCAGGGTGATGTGGATATGGATCACATGACCAGGGTGATGTGGATATGGATCACATGACCAGGGTGATGTGGATATGGATCACATGACCAGGGTGATGTGGATATGGATCACATGACCAGGGTGATGTGGATATGGATCACATGACCAGGGTGATGTGGATATGGATCACATGACCAGGGTGATGTGGATATGGATCACATGACCAGGGTGATGTGGATTTGGATCACATGACCAGGGTGATGTGGATTTGGATCACATGACCAGGGTGTTGTGGATTTGGATCACATGACCAGGGTGATGTGGATATGGATCACATGACCAGGGTGATGTGGATATGGATCACATGACCAGGGTGATGTGGATATGGATCACATGACCAGGGTGATGTGGATATGGATCACATGACCAGGGTGATGTGGATATGGATCACATGACCAGGGTGATGTGGATATGGATCACATGACCAGGGTGTTGTGGATATGGATCACATGACCAGGGTGATGTGGATATGGATCACATGACCAGGGTGATGTGGATATGGATCACATGACCAGGGTGTTGTGGATTTGGATCACATGACCAGGGTGATGTGGATATGGATCACATGACCAGGGTGATGTGGATATGGATCACATGACCAGGGTGATGTGGATATGGATCACATGACCAGGGTGTTGTGGATTTGGATCACATGACCAGGGTGATGTGGATATGGATCACATGACCAGGGTGATGTGGATATGGATCACATGACCAGGGTGATGTGGATATGGATCACATGACCAGGGTGATGTGGATATGGATCACATGACCAGGGTGATGTGGATATGGATCACATGACCAGGGTGATGTGGATATGGATCACATGACCAGGGTGATGTGGATATGGATCACATGACCAGGGTGATGTGGATATGGATCACATGACCAGGGTGATGTGGATATGGATCACATGACCAGGGTGATGTGGATATGGATCATTTGCATAAACAGATGGGATCACATCTGGTCAAATTCAATAATTAATTTCCTTCACAATCTGATCCACGCCAGGGAAAGCAGTGAATGCGTAATCCGTTCACCGGCACTAAATAGACTCAAGCATTGTTCACATTACCCATAAGCACTCCGTTACCTTGCGCCGGATGTCATGCATTTCAATGGGGACGTCCTGAGAGGAGTGGAATGGAAAGCCCCCTTGTGGTTGAAGGCTTTGTTGCGAGTCGGACTTCGCATACTTTGACCCTGCAAGATAGCTTGACTTGCTATAAAGTTAGAGAAACAAGTTAAATCAAAAGTAACTGTACAAAACGTGTTTTATTATCATCTGAAACAATATATTTATCCTTTCTTGAATGAAAAAAGTCATATTTTGCAATCTCCCAAAATAAATGTGATCTCTATCTTGCGTTACAAACACTACACTTGTCGCTTCAGTAGCGGGGCAAGATTTAAAATACATCGCAATGTTTACGGGCATAAACATTGCATCACAGCTTGTCACCGGTTCTAGAGGATTAACTATTGGAGCTGTCCTGTGACCAATGCATGCACACTAGTTTTAATGAGATGCGCCTTTCCACATTCTGGCTGTTCAGCAGTGGAGAAAACCCACAACTTAGCTAGTTGGCGGTGAAGATGTTAATTCCCTTTCATTCTACTTCTGGGAGACCAGCTTCTCCTCTCCTGCTGCAACGACATGCTGGTGTTTAAGAGACAGGCACACCCATCTCACTGATTAGGTGAGTCAAACATCTTTTACTATTCTTTATAATGTCTTGTTATTTGTTTATACATATTCAGTTGTTGTTACATAGTTTGTATTGACAGCACAGGTAAGGTGATTGTGTATAATGATAACATTATTTTAATAAGGGCCAACCGACTGACCGACCGACCATGATGAAAGCATAGAGAAAGACATGAGAGCAACACAGACAAAATTACAGACAGACAGACAGGCAGGCAGACAGATAGACACAGACAAACCATGAAGGCAGCCAAGTAAACACATAATTCATTAATTTAGTTTAAAGTAAAAAATACAATAAATAAAATGTGTGTTTTTTATGAAGAAAAAGCAATTTTCAATAATGTATTACCAAAGTGGTGCCCAGAGAAAGAAGGCCATGCCTTGCTGGTCTCTGGCTCAATAATGTATTACCAAAGTGGTGCCCAGAGAAAGAAGGCCATGCCTTGCTGGTCTCTGGCTCAATAATGTATTACCAAAGTGGTGCGCAGAGAAAGAAGGCCATGCCTTGCTGGTCTCTGTCTCAATAATGTATTACCAGAGTGGTGCGCAGAGAAAGAAGGCCATGCCTTGCTGGTCTCTGGCTCAATAATGTATTACCAAAGTGGTGCGCAGAGAAAGAAGGCCATGCCTTGCTGGTCTCTGGCTCAATAATGTATTACCAAAGTGGTGCGCAGAGAAAGAAGGCCATGCCTTGCTGGTCTCTAGGTCAATCTGGTTTAAGAAAGGCTGCAGGAGTGGAACCTTTAGTAGGACAATCATGGTGAGTGATTTACTTTTTTGTTTAACTCACATTGAACCTAGAGAAAATATCACGAAATATGAACATGTTCCTTTTTCTATCTATTAGCTTTTCACAAAGATGATTTTAAAATGTTTGTTTATACATTTACAATGACAGGCGGTGTATCAGACAGGCGGTGTATCATGCAGACGGTGTATCAGACAGGCGGTGTATCATGCAGGCGGTGTATCATGCAGGCGGTGTATCAGACAGGCGGTGTATCATGCAGGCGGTGTATCATGCAGGCGGTGTATCATGCAGGCGGTGTATCAGACAGGCGGTGTATCAGACAGGCGGTGTATCATGCAGGCGGTGTATCATGGAAGGAAGTTACCACGTTTTTATATAGAGATTCTAATGCAAAACACTCATAATCCTGAATATCTTTGGGGGCTGATCCTCCCGTCAAGATCAGCCCCTAGTCGTGGACGGAGGTTGTGTTGAGCCTGCTGGCGGCTGCCCGCCATTTTGCAGGAAGCCTAGTTGAGCAAGACATTTCTTCATTTTGTCTTGAATAATTCTATAATAATGATAATAATGTATTTGAAAAATCATAATTTAGCAGTTAGCCATCCTTAACCCTCCTCAGAAGAAACACAGTGCTATTAATCACACGCTATATGCTTGCCATTGTGAGATCAATGGCAAGCATTATTGATTATTGTACTGTGCTGTGAAGACCAGTTGTTCTCCAGCTTTAAGTGCTACTCTACCACCATCTCCAGGGGCCCCCCCAAAAGGAAAACAGCTAACGTCCTGCATTTCAACACATTTTGCCAAAGAGAAAACACATGTCAAATCAAATCAGATGTTATTGGTCACATACACATGGTTAGCAGATGTTATTGGTCACATACACATGGTTAGCAGATGTTATTGGTCACATACACATGGTTAGCAGATGTTATTTGTCACATACACATGTTTAGCAGATGTTATTGGTCACATACACATGGTCACCAGATGTTATTGGTCACATACACATGGTTAGCAGATGTTATTGGTCACATACACATGGTTAGCAGACGTTATTGGTCACATACACATGTTTAGCAGATGTTATTGGTCACATACACATGGTTAGCAGATGTTATTGGTCACATACACATGGTTAGCAGATGTTATTGGTCACATACACATGGTTAGCAGATGTTATTGGTCACATGGTTAGCAGATGTTATTGGTCACATACACATGTTTAGCAGATGTTATTGGTCACATACACATGGTTAGCAGATGTTATTGGTCACATGGTTAGCAGATGTTATTGGTCACATACACATGGTTAGCAGATGTTATTGGTCACATGGTTAGCAGATGTTATTGGTCACATACACATGGTTAGCAGATGTTATTGGTCACATACACATGTTTAGCAGATGTTATTGGTCACATACACATGGTTAGCAGATGTTATTGGTCACATGGTTAGCAGATGTTATTGGTCACATACACATGGTTAGCAGATGTTATTAGTCACATACACATGTTTAGCAGGTGTTAATGTGAGTGTAGCGAAATGCTTGTTCTTCTAGTTCCGACCGTGCAGTAATAACCAACAAGTAATCTAACAATCTCACAACAACTACCTAATACACACAAGTGTAAAGGAATGATTAAGAATATGTACATATAAATATATGGATGAGCGATGGCCGAACGGCATAGGCAAGATGCAGTAGATGGTATAAAGTACAGTATATACATATGAGATGAGTAATATAGGGTATGTAAACATTATATAAAGTGGCATTGTTTAAAGTGATTAGTGACACATTTATTACATCCATTTTTTAATTAATAAAGAGGCTAGAGATTTGAGTCAGTATGTTGGCAGCAGTCACTCAATGTTAGTGATGGCTGTTTAACAGTCTGAATCCTTGAGATAGAAGCTGTTTTTCAGTCTCTCAGTCCCAGCATTGATGCACCTGTACTGACCTCGCCTTCTGGATGGTAGTGGGGTGAACAGGCAGTGGCTCGGGTGGTTGTTGTCCTTGATGATCTTTTTGGCCTTCCTGAGACATTGGGTGGTGTAGGTGTCCTGGAGGGCAGGTAGTTTGCCCCCGGTGATGCGCTGTTGCGCCTTCTTCACCATGCTGTCTGTGTGGGTGGGCCATTTCAGTTTGTCCGTGATGTGTACGCAGAGGAACTTAAAACTTTCCACCTTCACTGCTGTCCCATCAATGTGGATGGGGGGATGCTCCCTCTGCTGTTTCCTGAAGTCCAGGATCATCTCCTTTGTTTTGTTGACGTTGAGTTTGAGGTTATTTTCCTGACACCACACTCCGAGGGCCCTCACCTCCTCCCTGTAGGCCGTCTCGTTGTTGTTGGTAATCAAGCCTACCACTGTAATGTCGTCTGCAAACTTGATGATTATTTTGGACGCGTGCATGGCCACGCAGTCAGGGGTGAACAGGGAGTATAGGAGAGGGCTGAGAACGCACCCTTGTGGCCCCCAGTGTTGAGGATCAGCCGGGTGGAGATGTTGTTTCCTACCCTCACCACCTGGGGGCGTCCCGTCAGGAAGTCCAAAACCCAGTTGCACAGGGCTTGGTCGAGACCCGGGGTCTCGAGCTTAATGACGAGTTTGGAGGGTACTGTGGTGTTAAATGATGAGCTGTAGTCGATGAACAGCATTCATACATAGGTATTCCTCTTGTCAAGATGGGTTAGGGCAGTGTGCAGTGTGATTGCGATTTTAAGTGTTTCTATAATCCTTTATGTGAAAAATGAATGGTAGAAAAATGATTGGAACCGTTTCCCTGTTTGACAGCTGGGTTTTATGGGTATTGTGACTCATACTGTGGTACTCTATGGAGTTGGAAAGAGAACAAACTGATCTGGGACCAGGCTAGACACATATAACATTACATTTGAAAATGTAGTTTTATTTGTTATTTAATTTGTAACCTTTTTCTCCCAGAAGGAGACTAAGTCTATGTCTTTCATTTTACCCAAAGATGTGGCCTATTGTAACGGCCGTCGTCGGTGGAAGAAGGTGAAATGCACCAAGGTGCAGCGTGGTAAGTGGTCATGATTTTTAATATAATCAAAACTGAACACTAAACAAAATAACAACTAGGAAGAACGAACAAACGAAACAGTCCTGTCTAGTGATGACACACAAAACAGAAAATAAACACCCACCAAACACAGGTGGAACAAGGCTACCTAAGTATGATTCTCAATCAGAGACAACTAACGACACCTGCCTCTGATTGAGAACCATACCAGGCCAAACACAAAAACCCACATAGAAACACAAACATAGACTGCCCACCCCAACTCACGCCCTGACCATACTAAATAAATACACAACAAAGGAATTAAGGTCAGAACGTGACACCTCACATCTTCTGATTCTGGCAAGCATCCAAGGTTAAAAATGCGACACCCAATCAGAATTCAGATCCTATCTGTCCTGAGTAGAATAATGTTTGCCTAGCAACACTCTCTCATTGGCTAGAAATGACTAGTTTCTGGGAAAATGAAACTTAACAGAATGTACCGTGAGACACGTTGGGTGCTTTAGTGTCGCATGAGTTTTAGACCATTCCATTGGTCCTTAAGGCCCACTGCTTCAGCTCTCTCTGTGACAACAGGGGACAACAATATATAGATCTGTGCAACCACACTAAAAGTGAGTAATCAACTTAACTACCTTACTAATTAAATGTTGTACAACAATCTACTCTACACTACTTGAATAACTGTAGCACAATATTAAGTAGACATTTTATTGATACCAGGTCTGTTAACATGTATGCATAAATAGTCATGATTACACTACTTATCATCAAAATGTCAAAACAGTAAAATCATGTAGCTGTTAACAATCACATTTTGCTATATGTGTGTATTCATACATACAGTTTAATATTGTAGAACAGTGAAAAGAGAAACATGGTTAGACTTTTACCTGAAACATTTACCTTGTTTAGTGCAGAGATAGTGTAGTATACTGTACATTGTTTAGTGCAGAGATAGTGTAGTATACTGTACCTTGTTTAGTGCAGAGATAGTGTAGTATACTGTACCTTGATTAGTGCAGAGATAGTGTAGTATACTGTACCTTGTTTAGTGCAGAGATAGTGCAGTATACTGTACCTTGTTTAGTGCAGAGATAGTGCAGTATACTGTACCTTGTTTAGTGCAGAGATAGTGCAGTATACTGTATCTTGTTTAGTGCAGAGATAGTGCAGTATACTGTACCCTGTTTAGTGCAGAGATAGTGTAGTATACTGTATCTTGTTTAGTGCAGAGATAGTGCAGTATACTGTACCTTGTTTAGTGCAGAGATAGTGCAGTATACTGTACCTTGTTTAGTGCAGAGATAGTGCAGTATACTGTACCTTGTTTAGTGCAGAGATAGTGTAGTATACTGTACCTTGTTTAGTGCAGAGATAGTGCAGTATACTGTATCTTGTTTAGTGCAGAGATAGTGCAGTATACTGTACCTTGTTTAGTGCAGAGATAGTGTAGTATACTGTATCTTGTTTAGTGCAGAGATAGTGCAGTATACTGTACCTTGATTAGTGCAGAGATAGTGTAGTATACTGTACCTTGATTAGTGCAGAGATAGTGTAGTATACTGTACCTTGATTAGTGCAGAGATAGTGTAGTATACTGTACATTGATTAGTGCAGAGATAGTGCAGTATACTGGACCTTGTTTAGTGCAGAGATAGTGTAGTATACTGTACATTGATTAGTGCAGAGATAGTGCAGTATACTGTACCTTGTTTAGTGCAGAGATAGTGTAGTATACTGTACATTGATTAGTGCAGAGATAGTGTAGTATACTGTACCTTGATTAGTGCAGAGATAGTGTAGTATACTGTACATTGATTAGTGCAGAGATAGTGCAGTATACTGTACCTTGTTTAGTGCAGAGATAGTGCAGTATACTGTACCCTGTTTAGTGCAGAGATAGTGTAGTATACTGTATCTTGTTTAGTGCAGAGATAGTGCAGTATACTGTACCTTGTTTAGTGCAGAGATAGTGCAGTATACTGTACCTTGTTTAGTGCAGAGATAGTGCAGTATACTGTACCTTGTTTAGTGCAGAGATAGTGTAGTATACTGTACCTTGTTTAGTGCAGAGATAGTGCAGTATACTGTATCTTGTTTAGTGCAGAGATAGTGCAGTATACTGTACCTTGTTTAGTGCAGAGATAGTGTAGTATACTGTATCTTGTTTAGTGCAAAGATAGTGCAGTATACTGTACCTTGATTAGTGCAGAGATAGTGTAGTATACTGTACCTTGATTAGTGCAGAGATAGTGTAGTATACTGTACCTTGATTAGTGCAGAGATAGTGTAGTATACTGTACATTGATTAGTGCAGAGATAGTGCAGTATACTGGACCTTGTTTAGTGCAGAGATAGTGTAGTATACTGTACATTGATTAGTGCAGAGATAGTGCAGTATACTGTACCTTGTTTAGTGCAGAGATAGTGTAGTATACTGTACATTGATTAGTGCAGAGATAGTGTAGTATACTGTACCTTGATTAGTGCAGAGATAGTGTAGTATACTGTACATTGATTAGTGCAGAGATAGTGCAGTATACTGTACCTTGTTTAGTGCAGAGATAGTGCAGTATACTGTACCTTGTTTAGTGTAGAGATAGTGTAGTATACTGTACATTGATTAGTGCAGAGTTAGTGCAGTATACTGTACCTTGTTTAGTGCAGAGATAGTGTAGTATACTGTACATTGATTAGTGCAGAGATAGTGCAGTATACTGTACATTGTTTAGTGCAGAGATAGTGCAGTATACTGTACCTTGTTTAGTGCAGAGATAGTGTAGTATACTGTACATTGATTAGTGCAGAGATAGTGCAGTATACTGTACCTTGTTTAGTGCAGAGATAGTGTAGTATACTGGTCCTTGTTTAGTGCAGAGATAGTGTAGTATACTGTACCTTGTTTAGTGCAGAGATAGTGCAGTATACTGGACCTTGTTTAGTGCAGAGATAGTGTAGTATACTGTACATTGATTAGTGCAGAGATAGTGTAGTATACTGTACCTTGATTAGTGCAGAGATAGTGTAGTATACTGTACATTGATTAGTGCAGAGATAGTGCAGTATACTGTACCTTGTTTAGTGCAGAGATAGTGCAGTATACTGTACCCTGTTTAGTGCAGAGATAGTGTAGTATACTGTATCTTGTTTAGTGCAGAGATAGTGCAGTATACTGTACCTTGTTTAGTGCAGAGATAGTGCAGTATACTGTACCTTGTTTAGTGCAGAGATAGTGCAGTATACTGTACCTTGTTTAGTGCAGAGATAGTGTAGTATACTGTACCTTGTTTAGTGCAGAGATAGTGCAGTATACTGTATCTTGTTTAGTGCAGAGATAGTGCAGTATACTGTACCTTGTTTAGTGCAGAGATAGTGTAGTATACTGTATCTTGTTTAGTGCAAAGATAGTGCAGTATACTGTACCTTGATTAGTGCAGAGATAGTGTAGTATACTGTACCTTGATTAGTGCAGAGATAGTGTAGTATACTGTACCTTGATTAGTGCAGAGATAGTGTAGTATACTGTACATTGATTAGTGCAGAGATAGTGCAGTATACTGGACCTTGTTTAGTGCAGAGATAGTGTAGTATACTGTACATTGATTAGTGCAGAGATAGTGCAGTATACTGTACCTTGTTTAGTGCAGAGATAGTGTAGTATACTGTACATTGATTAGTGCAGAGATAGTGTAGTATACTGTACCTTGATTAGTGCAGAGATAGTGTAGTATACTGTACATTGATTAGTGCAGAGATAGTGCAGTATACTGTACCTTGTTTAGTGCAGAGATAGTGCAGTATACTGTACCTTGTTTAGTGTAGAGATAGTGTAGTATACTGTACATTGATTAGTGCAGAGATAGTGCAGTATACTGTACCTTGTTTAGTGCAGAGATAGTGTAGTATACTGTACATTGATTAGTGCAGAGATAGTGCAGTATACTGTACATTGTTTAGTGCAGAGATAGTGCAGTATACTGTACCTTGTTTAGTGCAGAGATAGTGTAGTATACTGTACATTGATTAGTGCAGAGATAGTGCAGTATACTGTACCTTGTTTAGTGCAGAGATAGTGTAGTATACTGGTCCTTGTTTAGTGCAGAGATAGTGTAGTATACTGTACCTTGTTTAGTGCAGAGATAGTGCAGTATACTGTACATTGATTAGTGGAGAGATAGTGCAGTATACTTACCTTGTTCAAGGAGGCTGATATTGGGTCAACACCCATCTTATAGCAGGTTATTGCTGTGAGGGACACACCTGCAGGTTTTTATCAGTACTGACTAAGGTCACGTTCCACTGCTTAGAGGTTGCATGCATCAACCAATGGATGACTGATAGATTGCTAAAACACATGATGTGGTTAGCTGATATGTAAAATACCTATCCAGGTGTTGTAAGATCTGGCGTCAGCAACATCTGAACAGAGGAACAGAGGAACACTGTGCTTTGTGTTCAGACACCTCCTGATTTACACATTTAGTACTGGTTTCAGTTATACTGATTCCACTTAATTATTGTTTCAACTCTTCCTGTCTGTCTACACAGTAGATGTGATGTTTAATGGTAATGGGAACACAACCTCTAACTGGTCTATCTGGTCTTAACAGCAGCAGGCAGGCAACGGTAGAATAACCATGTTTAGAATGTCATTTGACACGCCCTATATGAGTACATTATGTACGCCCTATCTTAGGGAATGTACTGTGTTTTACAACAGTTGTACAGCATATCATTACTATTTTTATAGTTTATAGTTTAATAGTTTTTTCAATTATTAAATTATTATCTGTAAAAGTAGAAACTTTGCAGAACACTGCATGAGGCACCGAAGAAATGTGGACTTTGTTTTTTGCAATGACGTCATTGTCTGTTTCCAAGTTTTTGATTGGCTGCAGTTTTAGTAATGGAACGAGGAAGAGGAAGGATTCTGTTCCTGTTGACACTCTGTTTGCAAGACTTCACTGGTGAATGCCAAGGTACACACACACACACACACACACACACACACACACACGCACGCACGCACACACACACACACACACACACACACACGCACACACACACACACACACACACACACACACACACACACACGCACACACACACACACACACACACACACACACACACACACACACACACACACACACACATTTTTTTGGATCCCATTATCTTTTCCAGTGGCAGCAGATATTCTTCCTGGGGTCAACAGAAAACAACAAGGACAAGGACAGTCACACAAATAAATGTATAAATATTATTATTATAATAGTAATACAATACAAAAAAAATGTTTGTTTGTTTGTGTGTCCCTTCACATGTCCTGCCATTCCATGAGAAGTTGATTCATCTTTTTTAATTATTTGTTTAATGTTGAACTAGGGGACTGTGAAGAGACCTCTGGTGGCATGTCCTGTTGGGTATATATTGGTGTATAAGCTGAATGTTATTTGACTATTTGACTAGAAGAGAAGCAGTTAATGTATTGTCAACCCTCAACCAGGAAAGACACACACACACACACACACACACACACACACACACACACACACACACACACACACACACACACACACACACACACACACACGCATATATATATATGCATGGACTTACAGAGTTTTCAGTAACCTTTTATCAAGACACTCACTATCAGTGTTAGCAGTTGATGTTACTCTTCAATAGCACAGACCCCAAATCAGCAGGAGAAAAATAGGTTTATTCAAAGAGGACAAATCATAGATGTTATGCTGAGAGGTAGATGTTCATTCTCCCCTGTCCTCAGTGATTCTCTCCTCAGTGATTCTCTCCACAGAACAAAGGGACAGGATGTAGTGTTATAACCCAACCATAGCCTGTGGTTGACCAGTTAGAATTCCTTGCAATAAAACTGGGCCAATGGCAAAATAACAAGTAACCTATTTCAGTCTCAATGTCTAGACAAATTTCTCCCATGTCTCTGACCCATTGATCAGTAATTCCCAATGACAGAAAAAAACACTATTTTCATTGATCATAAGTAATCGATTGACCTCTCGTCCTCTGCGTTGTGTAGTTATCGTAAAATATTCTTACACTCCCCCTAGACCATTTAAAAAGAAATATACTTCAAATGTATTTTTGGAAAATAATAGAAAACATTAGCATTAAACATAAAATCATTCACATTAAACACATTACATTTCTATAAAACACAAAGGACATATTTGTAACGTTCGCCCTGGAAAGAAGGTCACCAAAACGCAGCGTGGTAAGTGTTCCTTGTAATTTAATAAATCAACTGAACACTGAAACAACAATGCGAGTGAATGAAATGAAACAGTTCTGGCTGGTGTAGACACAAAACAGAAAACAACTACCCACAACAGACAGGTGGGAAAAGGCTACCTAAGTATGGTTCTCAAGCAGAGACAACAGCTGCCTCTGATTGAGAACCATACCTGGCCAAACACACAGTAAAGAAAACATAGAACACCAGACATAGAACCCCAACTCACTCTCTGACCAAACCAAAATAGAGGCATAAAAAGGATCTCTAAGGTCAGGGCGTGACAATGTTTTACCTGATGTTACAATAAGAAATAGATTTCAAACAAAGTTATAGAAAATAAGTATTAACAGGTGTAATGATGATGTCCCTTACAAGTCCTACCACATCCTGAATTTGAGGAAACTCACACGGAAAAATAATTGTCTACAAGACAACAATAGTCAATTGTCCTATTGACAAGGTAATCATTCACCAAAGTGACCAGCTCTTCCACACTGGTATCAGTCCAACATAGATAACTATTAGAGATGATGTTCTGACAGTCTGCCGGTAGTGAGGAATTCTTCTTCCGTTCCACTGGTTGATAAGGACTTCTCTAATGAACACTTCACCGGTGATCTTGTATCATTTCAGGTACAGTCAAGGGATATTGCTGCAGCTTCAGAAGGTAGATTCTCATAACCTGTAACGAAGGAAACAATAATGAAAGTAACGTCCTGGTTTCAAGAGAAATGTATATTTCACATAGAGTAAGCATGTCCCGATTTTCATGAAAACGTTACACATTTCACCTAGATTTCCCTAATATGACGACTGCGGAGTACAACATATAGAAGCTTATCAGGTTCTGATCATCTTAGTATACTTCTTCACCTGAGATTGTCCCCTGATTGCTAATCAATCAGTTCTTTATTCTCCAGGCTCCGCTTTGTCATCAACATGGAAAACCTTGCAATCAGTGACATGTATCCATCGGGATTTTCCCTGGACTTTCACTGCTGACCTTATTATGAGCAACACTTGATAATGACCTTCCCATTTTGGCCCTATTGTGTCTGTCACATGTGTTTGTTACCATCACCCACTGTCCTGGTACTACGTCAAGTCCCCCTCCAGGAGTCTCACGTCTCTGTTCCATGTGTTTGTTACCATCACCCACTGTCCTGGTACTACGTCACTTCCCCCTTCAGGAGTCTCACGTCTCTGTTACATGTGTTTGTTACCCATCACCCACTGTCCTGGTACTACGTCACTTCCCCCTTCAGGAGTCTCACGTCTCTGTTCCATGTGTTTGTTACCCATCACCCACTGTCCTGGTACTACGTCAAGTCCCCCTCCAGGAGTCTCACGTCTCTGTTCCATGTGTTTGTTACCATCACCCACTGTCCTGGTACTACGTCACTTCCCCCTTCAGGAGTCTCACGTCTCTGTTACATGTGTTTGTTACCCATCACCCACTGTCCTGGTACTACGTCACTTCCCCCTTCAGGAATCTCACGTCTCTGTTCCATGTGTTTGTTACCATCACCCACTGTCCTGGTACTACGTCACTTCCCCCTTCAGGAGTCTCGCGTCTCTGTTCCATGTGTTTGTTACCCATCACCCACTTTTAGCTGTGTTTTGTGCGTTTCCGTTCTCAGTAGGGTGGGCTTCAACTCATCGTGAGAAACGATCAACAACGACCAGCACATCTTCCTGTCCTTTACATTTGGGCAGCGTATTGTAGTCAAGCTGTAGATGTCTGCAGGGTCCTGGAGGGGCTCGTCGTATCTGTACTTTCACACGTCTCTTGGTGTTGTTTTCCATACAGAGTTGCAATTTGCCACAACAGCCTCAGACTCTTTCCGCACACCAGGATTTCACCGTTTGCCCACAAAACGATAAACTATGTGTCCCAAATAGAGGTCGATGGCCTATTAATTAGGGCCGATTTCAAGTTTTCATAACAATCGGTAATCGTCATTTTTGGACGCCGATTATGGCCGATTACATTGATCTCCACGAGGAGACTGAGTGGCAGGCTGACCACCTGTTACGTGAGTGCAGCAAGGAGCCACGGTAAGGTGCTAGCTAACATTAAACTATCTTTAGAAAAAACAATCAATCTTAACATAATCACTAGTTAACAGCCGGTTTATTATGTTGATTGATGTCTCTGTCCAGTCGTGACAGCCTGTCGATGATGTCGTCCTAGTTTTGTCTTTCCCAGTCCATAGTTGTGGAAACAAAAGTTTTTCACTGCTGGGTGATTACACTCAATTCCTCCAAAAATGGAGCACCTTCATCTTCCATGTTGGGTAACCTACTGTGTCTAACCACCTCTGCTCTAAACCTTGGAGGGACGCTGCCCTGTGTAGGGTGCCGTCTTTCAGATGGGACGTTAAACGGGTGTCCTGACTCTCTGAGGTCATTAAAGATCCCTTGGCACTTATCGTAGGAGTAGGGGTGTTAACCCCGGTGTCCTGGCTAAATTCTCAAGCTGTCCCTCATACCATCATGATCACCTAATCATTACCAGCTAACAATGGGCTCATTCATCCCCCTCCTCTCCCCTGCAACGATTCCCCAGGTCGTTGCTGTAAATGAGAACGTGTTCTCAGACAACCTGGTCAAATAACGGTAAAATAAAAATAATAAAAAGTAATCGGTCTAGACTCACCCAGCAATATGTTAGCAGTCAATCAGGAAATTAAGAGTTGAATCCAATGGGCTCAAAACTCTCTCTCTCTTTCCCCTGGATCAATACACAGTTGAGTCTTTCCTTGTTGTTGGTTACGACCAATTCATCTGGGTCACGGCACCAAGTGTTAGCAATTGATGTTACTCTTCAATAACACAGACCCCAAAGCAAATGAGGGGGAGAAAAATAGGTTTATTCAAAGAGGACAAATCATATATGTTTTGCTGAGAGGTAGATGTTCATTCTCCCCTGTCCTCAGTGATTCTCTCCTCCGTGATTCTTTCCACGGAACAAAGGGACAGGATGTAGTTGTATAAACCTACCCTAGCCTATAGTTGACCAATTATAATTCCTTGCTATAAAACTGGGCCAATGGCCTATTTCAGGCTCAATGTGGAGACAAATTCCTCCCATGTCTCTGACCCATTGATAAATAATCCCCTATTACAGAAAAAAACATTATTTCCATTGATCGTTGACCTTTAGTCCTCTGTGTTGTGCATTTATCTTAACATATTATTGCAAAATCAATAATTTCTTGTCTGTTTCCACAGTTTCAGGGCAGCCCTCTAACCTGAGGATAGTTCTGGTGGGGAAGACTGGATCAGGGAAGAGTGCAACAGGAAACACCATCCTGGGGAGAGAGGTGTTTAAAGCGGGGGCTTCTCCAGTGTCTGTGACTGCACAGAGTGAGAAACAGAGTGGAGTGGTGGATGGGAGGAAGATTGATGTCATTGACACCCCGGGACTCTATGATACAACAATGTCTAAAGAAGAGATAAAAAGTGAAATAGTCAGGTGTATAGAAATGTCAGTCCCAGGACCTCACGCCTTCCTGCTGGTGATCAGACTGGGGAGGTTTACAAAGGAGGAGAGGAACACTGTTAAGTGGATCCAGAAGAACTTTGGAGAAGAAGCCTCAATGTACACCATCTTGCTGTTCACACATGGAGATCAACTGGAGGGGAAATCAGTGGAAGAGTTTCTGGCTGAGAGCAAAGAGTTACGGAAACTCATCAATATCTGTGGGGGCAGATATCACTCCCTAATCAATGACAAGAGAGAAGACAACACTCAGGTTCCAGAGCTGCTGAAGAAGATAGAGGAGATGGTGAAGAAGAATGGAGGACAACACTACACCAACGAGATGTACCAGGAGGCCCAGATGAAGATTGAAGAGGAGGAGGAGAGGAAGAAACAGGAGAAGAAGGAAAGAGACAGAGAGAGGAGACAGGATGAGGAAGAAAGAAGAAGAAGAGAAGAGAAATTGAATGAGTGCAAGTGGTCAGCGTTTGCCAGTATGGCTGCATTGGGGTTGGGAGCCATGTACAGCTCTCCATTGTCGTTAGCAGCAGGGGCTGCATTGGCCGCTGTTAAAGGTTATCAGTGCATGGACACCTATTTCACCTCAGAAGACCAGGAGAAATAAGATTTCCACATCCACCATCTCAGATTGTTTTGAAATTAAGATGAATTATTGTGTTATATAATATAAATAGAATGTGATCTCTGAGAAATTAATAAATAAATACAATTTATTGTGCCTAAATTTGACATTTTAATTGATAGGATTCATATACTATTCAATAAATATAGTACCCAACATCTGATCTGGATCCAATTTTTCCCCAACAATGACTAAGAACAAAGAATGGTCAAAAGCCTCAGATCAGATGTTGGATATTATTTCACACTAATGCCTTGTTATCTGGAGGGGGGCCATTTGCATCTCCCCAATGGTCCTAATGTGGAATCCGTAACCATGCCGATATCATGGACAGTAATGGTTTCAGAACATTCCAAGATTTGGAAGATACATATACATTACCAGATACACACACATTACCAGATACATACACATTACCAGATACACATTACCAGATACATACACATTACCAGATACACACACATTACCAGATACACACACATTACCAGATACACATTACCAGATACATACACATTACCAGATACACACACATTACCAGATACACACACATTACCAGATACACATTACCAGATACATACACATTACCAGATACACACACATTACCAGATACACACACATTACCACATACACACACATTACCAGATACATATACATTACCAGATACATACACATTACCAGATACACATTACCAGATACATACACATTACCAGATACACACACATTACCAGATACACACACATTACCAGATACATACACATTACCAGATACACACACATTACCAGATACACACACATTACCAGATACATACACATTACCAGATACACATTACCAGATACACACACATTACCAGATACATACACATTACCAGATACACATTACCAGATACACACACATTACCAGATACACATTACCAGATACACACACATTACCAGATACACACACATTACCAGATACACACACATTACCAGATACACATTACCAGATACACACACATTACCACATACACACACATTACCAGATACACACACATTACCAGATACATACACATTACCAGATACACATTACCAGATACACACACATTACCAGATACACATTACCAGATACACACACATTACCACATACACACACATTACCAGATACACACACATTACCAGATACATACACATTACCAGATACACATTACCAGATACATACACATTACCAGATACACACACATTACCAGATACATACACATTACCAGATACACATTACCAGATACACACACATTACCAGATACACATTACCAGATACACACACATTACCGGATACACACACATTACCAGATACACACACATTACCAGATACACATTACCAGATACACACACATTACCAGATACACATTACCAGATACACATTACCAGATACACACACATTACCAGATACACATTACCAGATACACATTACCAGATACACATTACCAGATACACACACATTACCAGATACACACACATTACCAGATACACACACATTACCAGATACACACACATTACCACATACACACACATTACCAGATACACATTACCAGATACACATTACCAGATACACACACATTACCAGATACACACACATTACCAGATACACATTACCAGATACACATTACCAGATACACACACATTACCAGATACACACACATTACCAGATACACATTACCAGATACACACACATTACCAGATACACACACATTACCAGATACACATTACCAGATACACATTACCAGATACACACACATTACCACATACACACACATTACCAGGCAACTCTTTTTGTTTATATTTACAACTCAGGTCAGGTATGGTGGCCTGTAGAGTCCCTTGGGAAACCCAACTACCGAACCATCCAATGTTGGGATTTATAAATAAATGATCTGGGCTTCTGAAAGGACTGATCTCTATAACATACGCGCTATATATGCTAACTTCTGAAAGGACTGATCTCTATAACATACGTGCTATATATGCTAACTTCTGAAAGGACTGATCTCTATAACATACGTGCTATATATGCTAACTTCTGAAAGGACTGATCTCTATAACATACGTGCTATATATGCTAACTTCTGAAAGGACTGATCTCTATAACATACGTGCTATATATGCTAACTTCTGAAAGGACTGATCTCTATAACATACATGTTATATATGCTAACTTCTGAAAGGACTGATCTCTATAACATACGTGCTATATATGCTAACTTCTGAAAGGACTGATCTCTATAACATACGTGCTATATATGCTAACTTCTGAAAGGACTGATCTCTATAACATACGTGCTATATATGCTAACTTCTGAAAGGACTGATCTCTATAACATACGTGCTATATATGCTAACTTCTGAAAGGACTGATCTCTATAACATACGTGTTATATATGCTAACTTCTGAAAGGACTGATCTCTATAACATACGTGTTATATATGCTAACTTCTGAAAGGACTGATCTCTATAACATACGTGCTATATATGCTAACTTCTGAAAGGACTGATCTCTATAACATACGTGTTATATATGCTAACTTCTGTAAAGTGGTAAAACATTTTAAACAACCCCGTCCCCTTGTTGTCCCAGCAGGGTTTCACAGCATCTGGTCCCATACTAGAATACATTTACATGTGTGGTACTTTTAATAACCATTTCGCTTCAGCTGGACAATTATTAGAAATGATCATCTCTGAAAAAGCATATCATTCTACTATAGAGAGTCTCCTGGTCACATGACCTTGTAGAGAACGACGCACTAACAGACTCACAGACGTAATCTTCATTTCCCCATTTGATCTCTATGATGTACTTATTATGTGCTATGCTAAAGGGTTTAAAGTAAAATAGCTGATTCACGTAATCCCTTCTTACTCTCTGCACCACTGATCACAGAACCATTGACCTATATATTATAACTTTACAGTTGTTTCTGGTGTTGTCCTTAAGATCTGTAAAGCAGCACATACCCTCCCCCTAAATAAAGGAGGAGATCTTTCTGACTTAGATAACTACTGTACAATTTGCCAATTATCTTACCTTTCCAAAGTACTAGAATCCCTGGCCAACTGTCAACTAATAACTTTTTAAACTTCTCACTCTATTCTTAATGTGAACCAATCAGGTTTTAGAATCCCATCTATTCTTAATGTGAACCAATCAGGTTTTAGAATCCCATCTATTCTTAATGTGAACCAATCAGGTTTTAGAATCCCATCTATTCTTAATGTGAACCAATCAGGTTTTAGACCTGGACAGAGCAGGTTCAGCTGCTACGCTTGTTTTTAGATGTGTTCAATTTCTTTGATCAGAAACATTATTTCCAAAGACTTGGCCACTGTTGACCATCACACTCATTCCAAGGTTGACTGAAATAGGCCTGGATCAGGCTTGTTGAAAGTGGTTTGAGAATGATCTTGTCAGACAGGACTCAATGTGTGATTTCTGATGGTGTCAAGTCTAGTTTCCAGCTACTGGGACCTGTTCTCTTTACTATTAATATAAATAATATATGTGTACCTGTTAAAACTTGTAATATTCATCTGTATGCAAAGTGGGCTTCTGTTTTAGGACTAGATCTTGCCTCTCCCTAAATAGCAGGAAGCAGATTGTACAGTCAACTTTCCTGACAGTTCTTGACTATGGTGACACCATTTACCAGATTGCATCAGCTACTACTCTTCAAACTTTGGATGCCGTCTACCATAGTGCGCTTTGCTTTATCATAGGGGACAGTTTTAATACCCTACACAGCCACATCCTGTATCAAAAGGTTGGCTGGCCACATTAAAGCCCCGTAGATCACTTCATTACTCCCTTTCTGTTTACAAAGCTTTCCTACAGCAGCTTCCAACGTACCGAACTTTGTTACTAACGTATGAAAGAATGAGCTGCCAAAGCCAATCGTAAGATTACTTAATGCTTGAGGTCCCTTTGATCTCCACCAATCTAGCTAAATACTCCTTTAGTTTTATTGCCCCAGTTGTTGGAATAACCTACAACATTCCTTATATTTTGTTTCCCTGGAGCCTCTAGTGCAGCTTATGACTCTGGTGTTGAATTATTTCAATGAAGATTGTATTTTACCCCTTTTTTCTCCACATTTTCGATCTCGTCTCATCGCTGCAACTCCCCAATGGGCTCGGGAGGCAAAGGTTGAGTCATGTGTCCTCTGAAACATGACCCACCAAACCGCGCTTCTTAACACCCGGAAGCCAGCCGCACCAACGTGTCGGAGGAAACATTATTCAACTGACGACCGGGGTCAGCCTGTAGGCGCCTGATCCGCCACAAGGAGTTGCTAGAGCACGATGAGCCAAATAAAGCTCCCCAGCCAAACCCTCACCTCACCCGGACGACGCCGGCCTATTGTGTGCCATCCTATGGGGACTCCCGATCACAGCCAGTGACTCCTTGCGGATTGCAGTTCTTTCGATTGATTGTGATGGTTTGTATGGTGAAATGTGGTGTTGAAGTTGTTCTTTGTGCTTATATTCTCCTTGTTCTATTTGTCATGTTAGTTTTTCTTCCTGTTTGGGAGAAAATGTTTGTATTCAGGGCACCATTGGGAATGAGACGCTGGTCTAATTTGGGCTACCCTCAATAAGTAAAAGTTAATAAATAAAAAATGCATAAACAACTATTGGAAAGGTCTTATTCTGAGCTAACCATTCAAAAAGTATGGTCAACAGATCTATTTGAATCTGAACAACCCTTTAACTAGAACAGAATATGGAAAAATATGGCATCCGTTAACCCGAACCATCAATTTATACAATGTGTGCAACCCAATCATCACCAAGTTGTACCAGGGTGCTGGTGGTATGTCTGAAGGCATGGCTGGTGGATTCCCTGGTGCTGGTGGTATATCTGAAGGCATGGCTGGGGGATTCCCTGGTGCTGGTGGTATGTCTGAAGGTATGGCTGGTGGATTCCCTGGTGCTGGTGGTATGCCTGAAGGCAAGGCTGGTGGATTCCCTGGTGCTGGTGGCTCCGATCCTGCAGGCGGTGGATCGTCTGGACCAACTATTGAGGAAGCAGACTAAACCATTCCAACGTTCCTGCAACTACCTTCCCTAACAAGCAACGTTTGAAATGCTGCTTTGAGTCAATGACTATTATCACTGTGACTCTTATCGCAACCTGTGTCAAGTCACTCCAGTTCACACTGACCGTAGTAGTAGTCCATCACAACTTTTTCCCACTGATCTTTGTCTATAGCGCCTGCTAAATTCAAGGCAGCAATGTTGTTGAGATCAGTCCATTGCTAACGTCATATCTTTTAAAAAAATCTGCTCAGTATCTTCACATACTGAGCAGCTCATGTTATAGACAGAAGCATGCTACATGGCAGACCAATCCGAACTCATCTCTTGGCATATCCAGCCCATCCATTATCTCAGACAATCATGACTAGCGGGAAGGTTACTCGCTTTTTCCGTGGCTAAACCGACTGGGCTCGTATTTGCAAATGGCAATCAAGTTTGTTTTTTAAGGCATTTCTGCCAACCAAGCAGTGAAGTAGCTAGCTTCTTGAATCGGGTCACATATGAACATTCTATCATTAATGAGCTCGAAAAGATAAAAACCCTCACATATATCCTTATCACAAGGGTTGTGTAAATATAGTAACTCTATCACAGATCACGTTTTGTCCAACAGATCATGTTTTGTCCAACAGATCACGTTGGTGTCCGGTTACTAAGCAAATGTTTCATAAGCTAAACTGACTGTTGCACACAAAGAAATAGGATCCGGGTACACAGGCACACCTTTAACTGGAAATTACATTACAAACACACCTCGTGATGAGAAGGACGTCATTTCATCAAAACACAACTCGTGATGACAAGGACTGTGAGGGAAGTCAGTGCATCATGGTGGTAACTTCAGAACAAAGCAGACATTTCATACACCTGTGGTAAGAGACAGGTATCTAAATAGGAAGGACTGTGAAACACGTCTGCACTGCACACTAGTGCACTACTTTGACCAGGGCCCTAGTGCACTACTTTCTAATAGTACCCTAGTGCACTACTTTGACCAGGACCCTAGTGCACTACTTTGACCAGGACCCTAGTGCACTACTTTCTACCAGGACCCTAGTGCACTACCTTGACCAGGACCCTAGTGCACTACTTTGACCAGGACACTAGTGCACTACTTTGACAAGGGCCCTAGTACTTTCTACTAGGACCCTAGTGCACTACTTTCTACCAGGCCCCTAGTGCACTACTTTAACCAGGGCCCTAGTGCACTACTTTCTACCAGGACCCTAGTGTACTACTTTGACCAGGACCCTAGTGCACTACTTTGACCAGGACACTAGTGCACTACTTTGACAAGGGCCCTAGTACTTTCTACTAGGACCCTAGTGCACTACTTTCTACCAGGCCCCTAGTGCACTACTTTAACCAGGGCCCTAGTGCACTACTTTCTACCAGGACCCTAGTGTACTACTTTGACCAGGACCCTAGTGCACTACTTTCTACCAGGACCCTAGTGCACTACTTTCTAGTAGGACCCTAGTGCACTACTTTCTAGTAGGACCCTAGTGCACTACTTTCTAGTAGGACCCTAGTGCACTACTTTCTAGTAGGACCCTAGTGCACTACTTTCTAGTAGGACCCTAGTGCACTACTTTCTAGTAGGACCCTAGTGCACTACTTTCTAGTAGGACCCTAGTGCACTACTTTCTAGTAGGACCCTAGTGCACTACTTTCTAGTAGGACCCTAGTGCACTACTTTCTAGTAGGACCCTAGTGCAATACTTTTTTTATTTGACCTTTATTTTACCAGGCAAGTCAGTTAAGAATAAATTCTTATTTTCAATGACGGCCTGGGACCAGTGGGTTAACTGCCTTGTTCAGGGGCAGAACGACAGATTTTTACCTTATCAGATCGGGGGTTTGAACTTGCAACCTTCCGGTTACTAGTCCAACGCTCTAATGACTAGCTACCCTGACGCCCCACTTTGACCAGGTGTGCACTACTTTAACAGGACCCTAGTGCACTACATTAACAGGACCCTAGTGCGCTACTTTGACCAGGACCCTAGTGCACTACTTTAACAGGACCCTAGTGCACTACTTTCTACTAGGACCCTAGTGCACTACATTAACAGGACCCTAGTGCGCTACTTTGACCAGGACCCTAGTGCACTACTTTGACCAGGACCCTAGTGCACCACTTTAACAGGACCCTAGAGCACTACTTTGACCAGGGCACTAGTGCACTACTTTGACCTGGGCCCTAGTGCACTACTTTAATCAGGACCCTAGTGCACTACTTTAACAGGACCCTAGTGCACTACTTTCTACCAGGACCCTAGTACACTACTTCTACCAGGACCCTAGTACACTACTTCTACCAGGACCCTAGTACACTACGGTCTACCAGGACCCTAGTGCACAATTTCTACCAGGACCCTAGTGCACTACTTTCTACCAGGCCCCTAGTGCACTACTTTCTACCAGGACCCTAGTGCAATACTATCTACCAGGCCCCTAGTGCACTACTATCTACCAGGACCCTAGTGCACTACTTTCTACTAGGACCCTAGTGCACTACTTTAACAGGACCCTAGTGCACTACTTTCTACTAGGACCCTAGTGCACTACTTTAACAGGACCCTAGTGCACTACTTTGACCAGGGCACTAGTGCACTACTTTAATCAGGACCCTAGTGCACTACTTTCTACCAGGACCCTAGTACACTACTTCTACCAGGACCCTAGTGCACAATTTCTACCAGGACCCTAGTGCACTACTTTCTACCATTCCCCTAGTGCACTACTTTCTACCAGGACCCTAGTGCAATACTATCTACCAGGCCCCTAGTGCACTACTTTCTACCAGGCCCCTAGTGCACTACTATCTACCAGGCCCCTAGTGCACTACTATCTACCAGGCCCCTAGTGCACTACTATCTACCAGGCCCCTCCTGCACTACTTTCTACCAGGCCCCTAGTGCACTACTATCTACCAGGCCCCTAGTGCACTACTATCTACCAGGCCCCTAGTGCACTACTATCTACCAGGACCCTAGTGCACTACTTTCTACTAGGACCCTAGTGCACTACTTTCTACTAGGACCCTAGTGCACTACTTTAACAGGACCCTAGTGCACTACTTTCTACTAGGACCCTAGTGCACTACTTTAACAGGACCCTAGTGCACTACTTTGACCAGGGCACTAGTGCACTACTTTAATCAGGACCCTAGTGCACTACTTTAACAGGACCCTAGTGCACTACTTTCTACCAGGACCCTAGTACACTACTTCTACCAGGACCCTAGTACACTACGGTCTTCCAGGACCCTAGTACACTACTTTCTACCAGGACCCTAGTACACTACTTTCTACCAGGACCCTAGTGCACTACTTTCTACCAGGACTCTAGAGCACTACTTTTACCAGGACCCTAGTGCACTACTTTAACTAGGACACTAGTGCACTACTTTAACCAGGACCCTAGTACACTACGGTCTACCAGGACCCTAGTACACTACTTCTACCAGGACCCTAGTGCACTACTTTCTACCAGGACTCTAGTACACTACGGTCTACCAGGACCCTAGTGCACTACTTTCTACCAGGACCCTATAGTACACTACGGTCTACCAGGACCCTAGTACACTACTTTCTACCAGGACCCTAGTACACTACTTTCTACCAGGACCCTAGTGCACTACTTTCTACCAGGACTAGAGCACTACTTTTACCAGGACCCTAGTGCACTACTTTAACCAGGACACTAGTGCACTACTTTAACCAGGACCCTAGTGCACTACTCTCTACCAGGACCCTAGTGCACTACTTTAACAGGACCCTAGTGCACTTCTTTGACCAGGGCACTAGTGCACTACTTTAATCAGGACCCTAGTGCACTACTTTAACAGGACCCTAGTGCACTACTTTAATCAGGACCCTAGTGCACTACTATTTAGAGTTTCTGTAATGCACATGATATACAGTGCCTTGCGAAAGTATTCGGCCCCCTTGAACTTTGCGACCTTTTGCCACATTTCAGGCTTCAAACATAAAGATATAAAACTGATATAGATATAAAACTTTTTTGTGAAGAATCAACAACAAGTGGGACACAATCATGAAGTGGAACGACATTTATTGGATATTTCAAACTTTTTTAACAAATCAAAAACTGAAAAATTGGGCGTGCAAAATTATTCAGCCTCCTTAAGTTAATACTTTGTAGCGCCACCTTTTGCTGCGATTACAGCTGTAAGTCGCTTTGGGTATGTCTCTATCAGTTTTGCACATCGAGAGACTGAAATTTTTCCCATTCCTCCTTGCAAAACCACTCGAGCTCAGTGAGGTTGGATGGAGAGCATTTGTGAACAGCAGTTTTCAGTTCTTTCCACAGATTCTCGATTGGATTCAGGTCTGGACTTTGACTTGGCCATTCTAACACCTGGATATGTTTATTTTTGAACCATTCCATTGTAGATTTTGCTTTATGTTTTGGATCATTGTCTTGTTGGAAGACAAATCTCCGTCCCAGTCTCAGGTCTTTTGCAGACTCCATCAGGTTTTCTTCCAGAATGGTCCTGTATTTGGCTCCATACATCTTCCCATCAATTTTAACCATCTTCCCTGTCCCTGCTGAAGAAAAGCAGGTCCAAACCATGATGCTGCCACCACCATGTTTGACAGTGGGGATGGTGTGTTCAGCTGTGTTGCTTTTACGCCAAACATAACGTTTTGCATTGTTGCCAAAAAGTTCAATTTTGGTTTCATCTGACCAGAGCACCTTCTTCCACATGTTTGGTGTGTCTCCCAGGTGGCTTGTGGCAAACTTTAAACGACACTTTTTATGGATATCTTTAAGAAATGGCTTTCTTCTTGCCACTCTTCCATAAAGGCCAGATTTGTGCAATATACGACTGATTGTTGTCCTATGGACAGAGTCTCCCACCTCAGCTGTAGATCTCTGCAGTTCATCCAGAGTGATCATGGGCCTCTTGGCTGCTTCTCTGATCAGTCTTCTCCTTGTATGAGCTGAAAGTTTAGAGGGACGGCCGGGTCTTGGTAGATTTGCAGTGGTCTGATACTCCTTCCATTTCAATATTATCGCTTGCACAGTGCTCCTTGGGATGTTTAAAGCTTGGGAAATCTTTTTGTATCCAAATCCGGCTTTAAACTTCTTCACAACAGTATCTCGAACCTGCCTGGTGTGTTCCTTGTTCTTCATGATGCTCTCTGCGCTTTTAACGGACCTCTGAGACTATCACAGTGCAGGTGCATTTATACAGAGACTTGATTACACACAGGTGGATTGTATTTATCATCATTAGTCATTTAGGTCAACATTGGATCATTCAGAGATCCTCACTGAACTTCTGGAGAGAGTTTGCTGCACTGAAAGTAAAGGGGCTGAATAATTTTGCACGCCCAATTTTTCAGTTTTTGATTTGTTAAAAAAGTTTGAAATATCCAATAAATGTCGTTCCACTTCATGATTGTGTCCCACTTGTTGTTGATTCTTCACAAAAAAATACAGTTTTATATCTTTATGTTTGAAGCCTGAAATGTGGCAAAAGGTCGCAAAGTTCAAGGGGGCCGAATACTTTCGCAAGGCACTGTACAGTATTCTTTCTATATGTGACACTCAAGGTGCAGGTTTATAGTCACCAGACTTGTTATGGTTTGTTCTCCTATCTGTTGATACAGTGAACGACCATGACATCCAAGACTATACAAAAATGAATTGATCTTGTTCTACACTTCATGTATATACTCTTTCTGTCCTGCTAAAGTCTGTTTGTTCAGGGAAGTGGAGGAAAGAACAGGAGGCAGAATGAGTTTAAGATTGTGTGTTGACAGCAACTGCAGTTGTTCTGAAGGTGGTAGCAGCACCAGTAGTATTTTCTGTTGCAGTGGGTTTAGCCTCTTATGTAGGTGTCATAACCAGTCATAAAATACCTACAGTGGTAGGTTCTGTGGGTTCTGACTCTTATGTAGGTGTCATAACCAACCATAAAATAACTACAGTGGTAGGTTCTGTGGGTTCTGACTCTTATGTAGGTGTCATAACCAACCATAAAATAACTACAGTGGTAGGTTCTGTGGGTTCTGACTCTTATGTAGGTGTCATAACCAACCATAAAATAACTACAGTGGTAGGTTCTGTGGGTTCTGACTCTTATGTAGGTGTCATAACCAGCCATAAAATAATGTAAGATATGTCACAACAGGTCTAAATTAATGTATCATGACAATGTTATGACGATCTTATGACAAGTTATGACACGTTATGTCAGCTGTTATGACATATGATGTAGTTATGACTGTGTCATAACATGTTATGATGCTGGGTGTCAAGTGAAGTGTAACTATTTTAACACTAAGTGTTTCTGAAATCTATGTGACAAATGAATGGTGGAAAAACGAATGGAACCCTTTCCCTGTTTGACAGCTGGGTTTTATGGGTATTATGACTCATACTGTGGTACTCTATGGAGTTGGAAAGAGAACAAACAGATCTGGGACCAGGCTAGACAAGTATAAAGTTACATTTGAAAATGCAGTTTTATGTGTTATTACATTTCTAACCTTTTTTTGTGTCCAATTGTCCAACATATTTCATCTTACCCAAATATGTGGCCTATCTTCTGATTCTAGCAAGCAGCCAAGGTTAAAATGAATAAGTACCTGTCCTGAGTTGAATAAAATTTGCCTAGCAGCACTCTCTCATTGGCTAGAAATGACTCGTCGCTGGGAAAATGAAACTTAATGTAAGGTGAGGCACATTGGGCGCTTTAGTTTTGCATGAGTTTTAGACCATTCTATTGGTCGAGGTAAATCTCCACCCACCTGGGGCATCTGGCTATGCAAAACCAGCAGGACCACTGCTTCAGCTCTCTCTGTGACAACAGCAGACAACAATATACAGATCTGTGCAACACTAAAAGTGAGTATTCAACTTAACTACCTTACTAATTAAATGTTGTACAACAATCTACTCTACAGTACTTGAATAACTGTGACACAATATTAAGTAGAAAATGTAATTAATACCGGGTCTGTTAATATTTATGTAAATAATCATGTGATTACAGTGTGTTTGTATTTCTACACGTCTTAATATTGTAGAACAGTGAAAGGAGAAACATGGTTAGACTTTCACCTGAAACATTTACCTTGTTTAGTGCAGAGATAGTGCAGTATACTGTACCTTGTTTAGTGCAGAGATAGTGCAGTATACTGTACCTTGTTTAGTGCAGAGATAGTGTAGTATACTGTACCTTGTTTAGTGCAGAGATAGTGTAGTATACTGTACCTTGATTAGTGCAGTATACTGTACCTTGTTTAGTGCAGAGATAGTGTAGTATACTGTACCTTGTTTAGTGCAGAGATAGTGTAGTATACTGTACCTTGTTTAGTGCAGAGATAGTGTAGTATACTGTACCTTGTTTAGTGCAGAGATAGTGTAGTATACTGTACCTTGTTTAGTGCAGAGATAGTGCAGTAAACTGTACCTTGTTTAGTGCAGAGATAGTGCAGTATACTGTATCTTGTTTAGTGCAGAGATAGGGCAGTATACTGTACCTTGTTTAGTGCAGAGATAGTGTAGTATACTGTACCTTGTTTAGTGCAGAGATAGTGTAGTATACTGTACCTTGTTTAGTGCAGAGATAGTGCAGTAAACTGTACCTTGTTTAGTGCAGAGATAGTGCAGTATACTGTATCTTGTTTAGTGCAGAGATAGTGCAGTATACTGTGCCTTGATTAGTGCAGATAGTGCAGTATACTCTATCTTGTTTAGTGCAGAGATAGTGCAGGAAACTGTACCTTGTTTAGTGCAGAGATAGTGCAGTAAACTGTACCTTGTTTAGTGCAGAGATAGTGCAGTATACTGTATCTTGTTTAGTGCAGAGATAGTGCAGTAAACTGTACCTTGTTTAGTGCAGAGATAGTGCAGTATACTGTATCTTGTTTAGTGCAGAGATAGTGCAGTAAACTGTACCTTGTTTAGTGCAGAGATAGTGCAGTATACTGTATCTTGTTTAGTGCAGAGATAGTGCAGTATACTGTATCTTGTTTAGTGCAGAGATAGTTCAGTATACTGTACCTTGTTTAGTACAGAGATAGTGCAGTATACTGTACCTTGATTAGTGCAGAGATTGTGCAGTATACTGTACCTTGATTAGTGCAGAGATAGTGCAGTATACTGTACCTTGATTAGTTCAGAGATTGTGCAGTATACTGTACCTTGTTTAGTGCAGAGATAGTGCAGTATACTGTACCTTGTTTAGTGCAGAGATAGTGCAGTATACTGTACCTTGATTAGTGCAGAGATAGTGTAGTATACTGTACCTTGATTAGTGCAGAGATAGTGTAGTATACTGTACCTTGTTTAGTGCAGAGATAGTGCAGTATACTGTATCATGTTCAAGGGGGTCGATATTGGGTCAACAGCCGTCTTATAGCAGGTTGTTTTTGTGAGGGACACACCTGCAGGTTTTTGTCAGTACTGACTAAGGTTCCACTG
>NC_143034.1:12602500-12692500 GCF_057628025.1 Oncorhynchus mykiss
CCCCAATGGTCCTAATGTGGAATCCGTAACCATGCCGATATCATGGACAGTAATGGTTTCAGAACATTCCAAGATTTGGAAGAGACATACACATTACCAGATACATACACATTACCAGATACACACACATTACCAGATACACACACATTACCAGATACATACACATTACCAGATACACATTACCAGATACATACACATTACCAGATACACACACATTACCAGATACACACACATTACCAGATACATACACATTACCAGATACATACACATTACCAGATACACACACATTACCAAATACATATACATTACCAGATACACACACATTACCAGATACATACACATTACCAGATACACATTACCAGATACATATACATTACCAGATACATACACATTACCAGATACACACACATTACCACATACACACACATTACCAGATACACACACATTACCAGATACATATACATTACCAGATACATACACATTACCAGATACATATACATTACCAGATACATACACATTACCAGATACACACACATTACCAGATATTACCAGATACACACACATTACCAGATACCCTATACATTACCAGATACATACACATTACCAGATACATATACATTACCAGATACACACACATTACCAGATACCCTATACATTACCAGATACATACACATTACCAGATACACACACATTACCAGATACATTATACATTACCAGATACATACACATTACCAGATACACACACATTACCAGATACATACACATTACCAGATACACATTACCAGATACACACACATTACCAGATACACACGCATTACCAGATACACACACATTACCAGATACACACACATTACCAGATACATATACATTACCAGATACACACACATTACAAGATACCCTATACATTACCAGATACATACACATTACCAGATACACACACATTACCAGATACCCTATACATTACCAGATACATACACATTACCAGATACATACACATTACCAGATACACATACATTACCAGATACATATACATTACCAGATCCAACACATTACCAGATACACACACATTACCAGATACATATACATTACCAGATACATACACATTACCAGATACATATACATTACCAGATACACACTCATTACCAGATACATACACATTACCAGATACACATTACCAGATACACACACATTACCAGATACATACACATTACCAGATACATATACATTACCAGATACACACACATTACCAGATACCCTATACATTACCAGATACATACACATTACCAGATATATACACATTACCAGATACACACACATTACCAGATACACACACATTACCAGATACCCTATACATTACCAGATACATACACATTACCAGATACATACACATTACCTGATACACATACATTACCAGATAACTTCTGAAAGGACTGATCTCTATAATATACATGCTATATATGCTAACTTCTGAAAGGACTGATCTCTATAATATACATGCTATATATGCTAACTTCTGAAAGGACTGATCTCTATAACATACGTGCTATATATGCTAACTTCTGAAAGGACTGATCTCTATAATATTCATGCTATATATGCTAACTTCTGAAAGGACTGATCTCTATAACATACGTGCTATATATGCTAACTTCTGAAAGGACTGATCTCTATAATATTCATGCTATATATGCTAACTTCTGAAAGGACTGATCTCTATAACATACGTGTTATATATGCTAACTTCTGTAAAGTGGTAAAACATTTTAAACAACCAGCAGCACCAGTAGTATTTCAGAAGGTGGTACTGTAGCAGCACCAGTAGTAGTTCAGAAGGTGGTACTGTAGCAGCTCCAGTAGTAGTTCAGAAGGTGGTACTGTAGCAGCACCAGTAGTAGTTCAGAAGGTGGTACTGTAGCAGCACCAGTAGTAGTTCAGAAGGTGGTACTGTAGCAGCACCAGTAGTAGTTCAGAAGGTGGTACTGTAGCAGCACCAGTAGTAGTTCAGAAGGTGGTACTGTAGCAGTACCAGTAGTAGTTCAGAAGGTGGTACTGTAGCAGCTCCAGTAGTAGTTCAGAAGGTGGTACTGTAGCAGCACCAGTAGTAGTTCAGAAGGTGGTACTGTAGCAGAAGGTGGTACTGTAGCAGCTCCAGTAGTAGTTCAGAAGGTGGTACTGTAGCAGCTCCAGTAGTAGTTCAGAAGGTGGTACTGTAGCAGCTCCAATAGTAGATCAGAAGGTGGTACTGTAGCAGTACCAGTAGTAGTTCAGAAGGTGGTACTGTAGCAGAAGGTGGTACTGTAGCAGTACCAGTAGTAGTTCAGAAGGTGGTACTGTAGCAGTACCAGTAGTAGTTCAGAAGGTGGTACTGTAGCAGTACCAGTAGTAGTTCAGAAGGTGGTACTGTAGCAGAAGGTGGTACTGTAGCAGCACCAGTAGTAGTTCAGAAGGTGGTACTGTAGCAGTACCAGTAGTAGTTCAGAAGGTGGTACTGTAGCAGAAGGTGGTACTGTAGCAGCTCGAGTAGTAGTTCAGAAGGTGGTACTGTAGCAGAAGGTGGTACTGTAGCAGTACCAGTAGTAGTTCAGAAGGTGGTACTGTAGCAGCTCCAGTAGTAGTTCAGAAGGTGGTACTGTAGCAGCTCCAGTAGTAGTTCAGAAGGTGGTACTGTAGCAGCTCCAATAGTAGATCAGAAGGTGGTACTGTAGCAGCACCAGTAGTAGTTCAGAAGGTGGTACTGTAGCAGCACCAGTAGTAGTTCAGAAGGTGGTACTGTAGCAGCACCAGTAGTAGTTCAGAAGGTGGTACTGTAGCACCAGTAGTAGTTCAGAAGGTGGTACTGTAGCAGCACCAGTAGTAGTTCAGAAGGTGGTACTGTAGCAGCACCAGTAGTAGTTCAGAAGGTGGTACTGTAGCAGCTCCAGTAGTAGTTCAGAAGGTGGTACTGTAGCAGCACCAGTAGTAGATCAGAAGGTGGTACTGTAGCAGCTCCAGTAGTACTTCAGAAGGTGGTACTGTAGCAGCTCCAGTAGTAGTTCAGAAGGTGGTACTGTAGCAGAAGGTGGTACTGTAGCAGCACCAGTAGTAGTTCAGAAGGTGGTACTGTAGCAGCTCCAGTAGTAGTTCAGAAGGTGGTACTGTAGCAGCTCCAGTAGTAGTTCAGAAGGTGGTACTGTAGCAGCACCAGTAGTAGTTCAGAAGGTGGTACTGTAGCAGCACCAGTAGTAGTTCAGAAGGTGGTACTGTAGCAGCTCCAGTAGTAGTTCAGAAGGTGGTACTGTAGCAGAAGGTGGTACTGTAGCAGCACCAGTAGTAGTTCAGAAGGTGGTACTGTAGCACCAGTAGTAGTTCAGAAGGTGGTACTGTAGCAGCTCCAGTAGTAGTTCAGAAGGTGGTACTGTAGCAGCTCCAGTAGTAGTTCAGAAGGTGGTACTGTAGCACCAGTAGTAGTTCAGAAGGTGGTACTGTAGCAGCACCAGTAGTAGTTCAGAAGGTGGTACTGTAGCAGCTCCAGTAGTAGTTCAGAAGGTGGTACTGTAGCAGCTCCAGTAGTAGTTCAGAAGGTGGTACTGTAGCAGCTCCAGTAGTAGTTCAGAAGGTGGTACTGTAGCAGAAGGTGGTACTGTAGCAGAAGGTGGTACTGTAGCAGAAGGTGGTACTGTAGCAGCTCCAATAGTAGTTCAGAAGGTGGTACTGTAGCAGCACCAGTAGTAGTTCAGAAGGTGGTACTGTAGCAGCTCCAGTAGTAGTTCAGAAGGTGGTACTGTAGCAGCTCCAATAGTAGTTCAGAAGGTGGTACTGTAGCAGCTCCAGTAGTAGTTCCTGTTACAGGTGTTTTAACGGGATATTTTCATGGTTCAATGCCTTTTAAAAGACTGAAAGACCCTGACATATAAAGATGTGGAAGATAAGAGGTTGGAGTGGGAAAAACACTCAGAGTGGTTTAAGTGTAGCAGTAGAGTAGATTAATACTGTACAATGAGAATCAACAGACGTCAGATACACTGAGTGCAGACACACGTCCTTTCTTTTTACATTCAACATGATTGGTAACACTTTACTTGACATCAAGCATCATAACAGGTTATAACACAGTCATAATCATGTCTTAATATGTCATAACAGGTTATAACACACCATAATATGTCATAACGGGTTATAACACGTCATAACAGGTTATAACAGGTTATAACATGTCATAATCATGTCTTAATATGTCATGACAGGTTATAACACATCATAATAATGTCTTAATATGTCATAACAGGTTATAACACGTCATAATAATGTCTTAATATGTCATAACAGGTTATAACACGTCAATCATGTCTTAAGGCCAGGCACCACAGGCTAATAGGGATTTTTGTTTGTTTACTCTCATCAGGCTGACACTTTACAAGTTCAAAGTAAACATATATGCAAGTTTTTATTTATTTTTAAATGAAAACCTCATTAAATATGTGCTATTATGTAAATTACAAGAATCCGTTTTTCAACACATTGCTTCAAGGCAAAATGTTGTTGTTTTGTTTTATTGGGAGACACTCAATGATCAGACTTTTAAAGAACAGTTTATCAAAAAATAGTAATTTCATGGAATTAGTTAAAAACACAATTCACATGTATGACGGGTGCATATTTTACAGATATTTTACAGTCATAGCTATGTCATAATATGTCATAACAGCTGACATAATGTGTCATAACCTGTCATAATATGGTCATAACACTGTCATGACACATATATTTAGACCTGTTTGTGACATATCTTACATTATTTTATGGCTGGTTATGACACCTACATACGAGTCTCTCATTGGCTAGAAATGACTAGTTTCTGGGAAAATGAAACTTAACAGAATGTAAGGTAAGGCACATTGGGCGCTTTAATTTTGCATGAGTTTTAGACCATTCCATTGGTCGAGGTAAATCTCCACCCACCTGCGGCACCTGCTAAGCAAAACCAGCAGGACCACTGCTTCAGGTGTCTGTGACAACAGGGGACAACAATATACAGATCCGTGCAACACTAAAAGTGAGTATTCAACTTAACAACCTTACTAATTAAATGTTGTACAACAATCTACTCTACAGTACTTGAATAACTGTAGTACAATATTAAGAAGACATTTTATTGATAACAGGTCTGTTAACATTTATGCATAAATAGTCATATGATTACACTACTTAACATCAAAATGTCAAAACAATATAATCATGTAGCTGTTAACAATCACATTCTGCTATACAGTATGTTTGTATTTATACACGTCTTAATATTGTAGAACAGTGAAAGAGGAAACATGGTTAGACTTTTACCTGAAACATTTACCTTGTTTAGTGCAGAGATAGTGCAGTATACTGTGTCTCGTTCAAGGTGGTCGATCTTGGGTCAACACCCATCTTATAGCAGTTTGTTGCTGTGAGGGACACACCTGCAGGTTTTTGTCAGTACTGACTAAGGTCGCATTCCACTGCTAAGACGTTGCATGCATCAACCATTGGTTGACTGACGGATCGCTAAAACACATGATGTGGTTAGCTGATATGTAAAATACCTATACAGGCGTTGTAAGATCTGGCGTCAGCAACATCTGAGCAGAGGAACAGAGGAACGCACCTTTGTTTTCAGACTCCTCCTGATTTACACATTTAGTACTGTTTTCCGTTATACTGATTCCACTTAATTATTGTCTGAAATGTTCCTGTCTGTCTACACAGTAGATGTGATGTTTGATGGTGATGGGAACACAACCTCTAACTGGTCTATCTGGTCTTAACAGCAGCAGCCAGGCAACGGTAGAATAACCATGTTTAGAATGTCAATTGATACGCCCCATATGAGTACATTATGTACGCCCTATCTTAGGGAATGTACTGTGTTTTACAACAGTTGTACCGCATATCATTACTGTTTTTATTGTTTATAGTTTTATAATTGTTATTGTTTAGAAGTCAAATAGCTGAAAAAAATAATAATTTAGTCTTTCCTCATCTGTGAACGTTTGTCACGTTCGTCACAAAGATGAGACCAGCAGCGTGAGTAGAATTCCACATGATATGTAATAACTGAAACTAACAAAACAACAAACAATCGAACGAAACGTGAAGTTAAACGAATAGTGGAGACAGGCAACTAAACATAGAACAAGATCCTACAAACACAAAAGGGAAATGGCTACCTAAATATAACCCCAATCAGAGACAACGATAAACAGCTGTCTCTGATTGGGAACCATATCAGGCCAACATAAACATACAAAAAACCCTAGACCTACAAAAGCCAAGACATACAAAAACCCTAGACAATACAAAAACTAGCATACCCACCCTAGTCACACCCTGACCTAACCAAAATATATAGAAAACAGAGAAATCTAAGGTCAGGGCGTGATAACGTTGGAACTTGGCCAAACGCTTTGGATGAGTCACTGAAGAAATGTGGACTTTGTATTTTGTAATGAGGTCATTGTCTGTTTCCATGTTTTTGATTGGCTGCAGTAGTAGAGATGGAACAAGGGACAGGAAGGATTCTGAAGATTCTGTTCCTGTTGACACTCACTGGTCAATGCCAAGGTACACACACACACACACATACTGTGCAGGAACACATAGTGTCTTGATAAATGGCTACTGAAAATTATCATCTCAAGCACTTCTTGTCTGTTTTCAGTTTCAGGGCAGCTCTCTGACCTGAGGATAGTTCTGGTGGGGAAGACTGGAGCAGGGAAGAGTACAACAGGAAACACCATTCTGGGTAAAAAGGTGTTTAAAGTGGAGGCTTCTCCAGTGTCTGTGACTGCACAGAGTGAGAAACAGAGTGGAGTGGTGGATGGGAGGAAGATTGATGTCATCGACACCCCGGGGCTCTATGACACAACAATGTCTAAAGAAGAGATAAAAAGAGAAATAGAGAAGGCCATCTACATGTCAGTCCCAGGACCCCACGCCTTCCTGCTGGTGATCAGACTGGGGAGGTTCACAGAGGAGGAGAGGAACACTGTTAAGTGGATCCAAGAGAACTTTGGAGAAGATGCCTCAATGTACACCATCTTGCTGTTCACTCATGGAGATCAACTGAAGGGCAAAACAGTCAAAGAGTTTCTTGCTCAGAGCAAAGAGCTACGGAGACTCATCAATATGTGTGGGGGCAGATATCACTCCCTAATCAATGACAAGAGAGAAGACAGCACTCAGGTTAGAGAGCTGCTGGAGAAGATCGAGGAGATGGTGGTGGAGGACAATGGAGGAGAACGCTATACCAGTGCTGACTATGAAGAGTTTCAGAGAAAGATCAGCGATATTACGTTTTACTGTAAACTGGCAGCGTACGGCGGTCTAGCCGCAGCAGGACTAGGGATGTTGTCTGCTTCACCAGTATTGGTGGCAGCAGGTCTAGCTGTAGGCGTCGGCCAAGGGTATGAATGCACTATGCATATGCTAGGCTTTTAAAACACCAGGTGTGCGTTCAGTTGGTCTTAACGTTTTGCTACGTATGGCAACGGTACTTACTGAATGATATAACAGTTCTTTCAAAACCATTTGCAATGTTATATATATGCTAGCCGTGTGGCAGGGTGGCCTATCATGATAGTTTTTGAAAGCAGCCCAGGTGTTGACCATGTTTATCTTAGTGCATGTATTTAGTGTGGAAATATAGTATTGTTGTGTCTTTACTATGGATTGAATGACATGACATGCTATTTTATAAAATCAATTCTCTGTAATTAATATTACCTGATTAAACTAATCATGCAAATGTAATTAACTAGGAAGTCGGGGCACCACGAAAGCATGTTTATAGAGCTGTTGTCTTCCGAATAAACTCGTAAAGACCTGGTCATCTTTTATATCAATAGCAGTCAATTATTAATCATCACCTTATTCAGTCTCATCTGAAAGTTGTAAATTCTTGGTTATCTTCACGAACCCTGGCTAACAAGTTGAATCTGCAATACAAAATTTGGATTAATTATTTATTTACAAAATACCTAAATAGTCCCACAGAATTACATATACACAGGATGGATCATACATTGACGACTAATTATGTCATAAAAGGAAACATCCCTAGTGGACGAAACCGATATGACGGCTGGTTACACAAAGAAAGGGGGTTGGGTTTGAATGAAAGTGCGTGAAGACTGAGAAACAAAAGGATTGGGTATCTATCGGTCCTTATGAAGCTATGCTATCGTAAATACAGAATCGTATGCATTCTACATAACTGCCCATTCGGAAAAGGAAAATTCAAGAAATATATTTACTCTGAGCAGCGCTTCGATAGATTGGTCGAAGATGGAAGGCTAGGTTGCACAGCAGAGCTCTCCCTTGTCCTTTGAAGAGTATTTCTGGGCAGATACGTTGTAGTCGTTCGTCTGGTGGTAGAACGGATACGATGTAGTACCCTGTCTTTCGGTGGTAGAACGGATACGATATAGTACCCTGTCATTCCGAAGAGATTCTCCGTCCCTTCCCAGGCCATGCACGTCCACAGCTGCTGCTGATAACTCGACGGCCAGGATGTATCACTTCTTTAGTGAACAAGAGTTCAAAGTTCATACCAAGTTGCAATACCATAAGCTCATGCTATATTCTGGCTGGTAAAGTCGAAATTCATCCCTTCAGCGTGTCGATTGTCACCTCCATGTTGAAATTTGCCCTTTTTAAACTATGGACAGCAGTCCTCATGTCATCGGGAACATAAGAGGTTGACTTTCGTCATTGGGCATTTGTCGTGGGGGAGAGAAGGGCGTGTTTCATAGTTCACAACTAATGCCTGTTCACTTGAGCGGGGCCACTGTGTGAGCATAGTTCACTTATGAAAACAATTCTCTCATTTAGAACCTAAAATGACATTTCATCTTTTCACAAATAGTTTCATATTTAAACATTTAAATTGCACAACAATTCCATGTGAATCTGATAACTAGAACGTGTAGACTTTCCAAGATACAGTTTATGTTGTCCTATCATCATTAATAATGTCTCAGACGACAACTGATCTGACATCACGTTTTTTAAGTACCAACAGACACTTTCAACTGGTTGGATTGCCAAAATAATGTTAGGTTCCCAACCTTTTGATGTTACCATACTCATGTTACCAAGGGGCTTTCCAAGAGTCCATTCTGTAGAGTGGAGAGAAAAAGGGGGAAAAATATTTATGGAGGTGTCATTTATGGAAAACACAGAGTGATTTAAGTGTAGCAGTAGAGTATATTAAAACCTCTCTGGGATAGGTGGGACACAAATGTCCCACCTGGCCAATTGCCAAGGAAAATGCAAAGCGCCAGATTCAAATAAAACGCAGAAATAAAATATAAAACATGCCTTACCTTTGACGAGCTTCTTTAGTTGGCACTCCAATATGTCCCATAAACATCACAAATGGTCCTTTTGTTCGATTAATTCCGTCGATATATATCCAAAATGTCAATTTATTTGGTGCGTTTGATCAAGAAAAAAACAGCATCCCATTTGCGCAACGTCACTACAAAATATCTCAAAAGTGACTTGTAAACTTTGCCAAAACATTTCAAACTACTTTTGTAATACAACTTGTGGTATTTTTAAACGTTAATAATCAATCAAATTGAAGACGGGGCTATCTGTTTTCAATACAGGAGGATCACAAACTAACGCTACTTTCCTAGTCTTGCGCAACTCTCAAACAGTACACATAACGTTACTCTAATCCAAGATGGCCGTACTTCTTCATTTCACAAAGGAAAAACCTCAACCTATTTCCAAAGACTAGTGACATCCAGTGGAAGCGGTAGGAACTGCAAACAAGCTCATATTTCATCTAGTGTCCCAAAGAAACCTCATTGAATAGACAGTGACCTCAATTTTTTTTTGTTCTGAATGGTTAGTCCTCTGGTTTTGCCTGCTACATAAGTTCTGTAATACTCACAGACATGATTCAAACAGTTTTAGAAACTTCAGAGTTTTCTATCCACATCTACTAATAATATGCATATCTTATATTCTTGGCATGAGTAGCAGAAAGTTGAAATTGGGCACGCTATTTATCCAAAAGTGAAAATGCTAGCCCTATCCCAAAGAGGTTTTAATTAAGCTGTTAAGGAGCCTTTTGGTCCTAGACTTGGCGGTCCGGTATCGCTTGTCGTGCGGTAGCAGAGATGACAGTCTATGACTTGGATGACTGGAGTCTCTGACAATTTTATGGACTTTCCTCTGACACCGCCTATTATCTAGGTCCTGGATGGCAGGAAGCTTGGCCCCAGTGATGTACTGGGCCGTTCGCACTACCCTCTGTAGCAACTTACCGTCAGATGCAGAGCAGTTGCCATACCAGGCGGTGATGCAACCGGTCAGGATGCTCTCGATGGTGCAGCTGTAGAACTTTTTGAGGATCTGGGGACCCATGCCAAATCTTTTCAGTCTCCTGACGGGGTAAAGGTTTTGTCGTGCTCTTTTTAGCCCCGTTGATGTTAATGGGGGCCTGTTTCGGTCCACCTTTTCCTGTATTCCACAATCAGTTTCTTTGTCTTGCTCACATTGAGGGAGAGGTTGTTGTCCTGACACCACACTGCCAGTTCTCTGACCTCCTCCCTATAGGCTGTCTCATCGTTGTCGGTGATCAGGCCAACCACTGTTGTGTCGTAAGCAAACTTAATGATGGTGCTGGAGTCATGTTTGGCCACGCAGTCATGGGTGAACAGGGAGAACAGGAGGGGACTAATTATCAAGTATACCGGTACTAAGTATGCCGCCTTATCTCAGCTCACGGGTCCCCATAGCAACACCCACCCGTAGCACGCGCTCCAGCAGGTATATTTCACTGGTCATCCCCAAAGCCAACACCTCCTTTGCCCGCCTTTCCTTCCAGTTTTCTGCTGCCAATGATGGAAACAAATTGCAAAAATCACTGAAGCTGGAAGCTATAAGGCCTATTTATTGCCTTACTTCCCTAATTTTACTACATTTGCACAAACTGTACATAGACTTTTTATATTGTGTTATTGACTGTACATTTGTTTATCCCATGTGAAACTCTGTGTTGTCATTTTTGTCGCACTGCTTTGCTTTATCTTGGCCAGGTCGCAGTTTTAAATGAGAACTTGTTCTCAACTGGTCCACCTGGCTAAATAAAGGTGAAATAAAAAATACGAAAAATAAAAAGTACACACCCCCGTGGGGTCCCTGTGTTGAGGATCAGCGTGGCAGAGGTGTTGTTGCCTACCCTTAACACCTGGGGGCGGCCCTGCAGGAAGTCCAGGATCCAGTTGCAGAGGGAGGTGTTTAGTCCCAGGGTCCTTATATTAGTGATGAGCTTTGTGGGCACCATGGTGCTGAACGCTGAGCTGTAGTCAATGAACAGCATTCTCACATAGGTGTTCCTTTTCTCCAGGTGGGAAAGGGCAGTGTGGAGTGTGATTGAGATTGTGTCATCTGTGGATCTGTTGGGGCGATATGCGAATTGGAGTGGGTCTTGGGTTTCCTGGAGGATACTGTTGATGTGAGTCAGCCTTTCAAAGCACTTCATGGCTACCGAAGTGAGTGCTACGGGGCGTTAATCATTTAGGCAGGTTACCTTCGCTTCCTTGGGCACTGGGTGCATACACATCTTATCTTTTTACATACGAAATTATTGGTAACACTTTACTTGACACCCAGCGTCCTAACATGTTATGACATGGTTATAACAAAAAAAAAATATTGATCCTTTATTTTACTAGGCAAGTCAGTTAAGAACAAATTCTTATTTACATTGACGGCCTACACCGGCCAAACCCGGACGACGATAGGTCAATTGTGTGCCGCCCTATGGGACTCCCAATCACGGCCGTTTGTGATACAGCCTGGAATCGAACCAGGGTGTCTGTAGTCTGCACCTGACAATAATGGGCTACTCTCCCCTTTTAATGACCTGTCACTCTCCTGTCATGTCTCTGATATGAGCTGAGAAGGAAGCAATCCATAGGACTTTCTTATTTTCTTTAGAGCTGCATAACCAAGTCCATGTTCGTGGGCTAAAATAACCATCCTCACATTTACATTAAATGCCCCATCTCCCCTGGAGCACTCCTGCAGCCTGGAGGAAGTGTAAACACTCCTCCTAAATGCATCACGATTACCTTCCGTGTGCTCTATGGGGATTTTCAGTCCAGCGTTTAGACACTTAGGGCAAATCAAATCACATACACATTGGTTAATTTGTGACGTGGATATAAAAGCAACTGTTGACTGGCTGCTGTCTGGTTGAACGTTGCTATCTGTCATCTTCACCTCGACTAATTTACATCTCGATGCGCTGCTGCCGGGCTACCTGCTTTTCCTCCTCTACCTGTACTGCCACTGTCTCGACCCCGCTGATCAGGCAAATGTTTTCTTTCATTCACTGCTCTTCTCGTATTGGCTTACTGAGATCGCCTATTTTTATTCACATACTGTGGATATATTCGGTGGGATTTTCTCATTTTGTCTCTCTTTAAGTGGATTCTTTGCGGGAGATATCAGGTTGCCTGAAAGGGTGTTTAAATGCCAGTAACCAATCGGATATCAGGAAATTTCTCATTTTTCAGCGTGAAGCACTACGTCTACAAAGGATATATCCATTTATGGGCTAGCTAACGAAATGCGCCTGAAAACTAGCTTTTGAATGATATATGAGTTTTAAAAATAGTGGTTGATATTCTACATGAAACATGCTAACAAAAACTAAATGTATGCTTGATGTAGTTAACAAATGAAGTATTTATATCCATTTTTGTCTATTTATTTGTACATTTTATGGAAGCTATAGTTGCAAAATATCCCCAAATCTGAAAATTGACAGATGGAAGCTAAATCTAAATTGTTGCCTGTGGTGCCTGGCCTTAACATGTCATAACAGCTGACATAACCTGTCATAATATGGTCATAACACTGTCATGACACATATATTTAGACCTGTTGTGAAATATCTTACATTATTTTATGGCTGGTTATGACACCTACATCAGAGTCAGAACCAACAGAACCTACCACTGTAGTTATTTTATGGCTGGTTATGACACCTACATAAGAGTCAAAACCCACAGAACCTACCACTGTAGTTATTATATGGTTGGTTATGACACCTACATAAGAGTCAAACCCCACAGACCCTACCACTGTAGTTATTTTATGGCTGGTTATGACACCTACATAAGAGTCAAAACCCACAGAACCTACCACTGTAGTTATTATATGGCTGGTTATGACACCTACATAAGAGTCAGAACCCACAGAACCTACCACTGTAGTTATTTTATGGCTGGTTATGACACCTACATCAGAGTCAAACCCACAGAACCTACCACTGTAGTTATTTTATGGCTGGTTATGACACCTACATCAGAGTCAAACCCACAGAACCTACCACTGTAGTTATTTTATGGCTGGTTATGACACCTACATAAGAGTCAGAACCCACAGAACCTACCACTGTAGTTATTTTATGGCTGGTTATGACACCTACATAAGAGTCAAAACCCACAGACCCTACCACTGTAGTTATTTTATGGCTGGTTATGACACCTACATAAGAGTCAAACCCCACAGAACCTACCACTGTAGTTATTTTATGGCTGGTTATGACACCTACATAAGAGTCAGAACCCACAGAACCTACCACTGTAGTTATTATATGGCTGGTTATGACACCTACATAAGAGTCAAAACCCACAGAACCTACCACTGTAGTTATTATATGGCTGGTTATGACACCTACATAAGAGTCAGAACCCACAGAACCTACCACTGTAGTTATTTTATGGCTGGTTATGACACCTACATAAGAGTCAGAACCCACAGAACCTACCACTGTAGTTATTTTATGGCTGGTTATGACAACTACATAGGAGTCAGATCCCACAGAACCTACCACTGTAGTTATTTTATGGCTGGTTATGACACCTACATAAGAGTCAGAACCCACAGAACCTACCACTGTAGTTATTTTATGGCTGGTTATGACACCTACATAAGAGTCACGAGGATCACGATCATGAATGTATGTATGTATGTATGTATGTGTGTATGTATGTATGTATGTATGTATGTATGTGTGTATGTGTGTGTGTGTGTATGTGTGTGTGTGTGTGTGTGTGTGTGTGTGTGTACACTTAGAAAAAGGGTTCCGAAAGGGTTCTTTGGCTGTCCCCATAGGAGAACCCTTTTTGTTTCAATGTAGAACCCTCCGTGGAAAGGGTTCTACATGGAACCCAGAAGAGTTCTACCTGGAACCAAAAGCGTTATATATGTAACGTTACCTGGAATCAGAAAGGGATCTTCAAAGGGTTCTCCTATGGGGACAGCCAAATAACCATTTTACGTTCTAGATAGCACCTTTTTTTCATAACAATTATGTAAATATGTTACATTCATCAATCAGGATCTCACCTCTTTGGTTGAAGGACTGAAGAAATTCCCGGCACTATATTGGCGTCAGATGGATTTTTTATTAGCTAAGCAATAATTGGTAAATGCAATTTTCGTATATACGGGCTCTCTGTCCCACCTCGCAGGGCAAACAGAGAACTGACTTGTTCTTGACAAATATATTATAAATATACTCTGACAGAAAAAGTTCCTGCTTCCGAGCCGGCCTGTCAGAGTAGAGACTGGGCGTGGTTTAGACTCACCCAGCCTATCGTTGATTGTTGGCGCAGAGGCTGGTCCCAGCCCCCTAAGCGCTTCAGCGGTCAGTCGCTGTAGCTGTGTAGAATATGCAGTTATCAGGCACCTGGCTCCTGTTATCTAACAAAATACAGTTTGTTCTCGCAACACTACGTTCTGAATGTGTCCCCCCCCCCAACTCATTGCACAGTTACTGTCTTCATGTTATTCTGTATTTTTCCATCATGAGAAAGGCCCATGGCCCTGAAACTGTTAACAAAGTTTCAAGTCAGCTATGTTGCATAACACATACATACATCCACACAAGCCAACAGCAGATAATATTCAATCACATATATGGTAATGGGCTATAATGCATAACACAGAATCCTCATACCTGTACAGAGAATTAAGTCAAAACTAAGTCTCCATCCAAGGCTTAGGAAAGGGGCAAGTTAGCCAGCTAGCTACTGCAGGACATCAACACAAACAGACCAAGTTAGCCAGCTAGCTACTGCAGGACATCAACACAAGCTAGCTACTGCCGGACATCAACACAAGCTAGCTACTGCAGGACATCCACACAAGCTAGCTACTGCAGGACATCAACACAAGCTAGCTACTGCAGGACATCAACACAAGCTAGCTACTGCAGGACAGGGCATCAACACAAGCTAGCTACTGCAGGACATCAACACAAGCTAGCTACTGCAGGACATCAACACAAGCTAGCTACTGCAGGACATCAACACAAGCTAGCTACTGCAGGACATCAACACAAACAGACCAGAAACAGACACGTTTTTAATGAAGAATACCTTTTTCTTAGGATGTGATTTGATTGGTGTATCCCTTGGGGCTGTTTTGCTGCACCAGGACAACCCACATTTCAGCTCAACGCTGATTAGCTAATTATGTTATATCGTTTTTATCAAGAGAGGCTAAATGCTTGCTGGCATCAATCAACTGCTATGGCGGCAACATGTTATATATTCTATTTTGGTCCAGACGGCATCAGACACATCCTGAGACAGAGGGGCGTTTTCCTCGCTCGGATGATTTCTCTGTTGAGATTCAGCCACTTGCAAATGAACGGAAAATTATGTTAACATGGGTGAAAAGTGATTGCATTCGTTTTGGAAGAGGCTGCCTCCTGGGCCTCACTTTCAATAAAAGTGACGAAAGTTATGCACGTAGAGTTAAGAAAGATGCCCCTCCTTTCCCCCTTTTATCCGTTCACGTCACGGGACAAAGCCCGGTGCACCACGGTTCAGGTTAATCAAACTCCCTCAGTGGAGGACTCAGGTAATCAAGAAAATGTAACTGAGATCCTCCTTCAGAAGTGTGGGCCTTTTTGAAACCAGCACCGCCTATTCTGTCCTCCACCTCCACCTCCCTCTTCCCCTTTTCTCTTCTTCCTATTCCATCCAGCACCGCCTATTCTGTCCTCCACCTCCACCTCCCTCTTCCCCTCTTCTCTTCTTCCTATTCCATCCAGCACCTCCATCTGCCTTTCTTCTCTTCCCTCTTATTCTGTCCAGCACCTCCCTCAGCCTTTCTTCTCTTCCCTCTTATTCTGTCCAGCACCTCCCTCCGCCTTTCTTCTCTTCCCTCTTATTCTGTCCACCACGTTGTTCCGCCTCTCTTCTTTCCATATTCTGTCCACCACCTCTGTCCCCTTCTCTTCCCTTCCACCTATTCTGTCCACCACCTCTGTTCCCTTCTCTTCCCTTCCACCTATTCTGTCCACCACCTCTGTCCCCTTCTCTTCCCTTCCACCTATTCTGTCCACCACCTCTGTCCCCTTGTCTTCTCGTCCACCTATTCTGTCCACCACCTCTCTCCCCTTCTCTTCCCTTCCACCTATTCTGTCCACCACCTCTGTCCCCTTGTCTTCTCGTCCACCTATTCTGTCCACCACCTCTGTCCCCTTGTCTTCTCGTCCACCTATTCTGTCCACCACCTCTGTCCCCTTGTCTTCTCGTCCACCTATTCTGTCCACCACCTCTCTCCTCATCTCTTCAACACCATCTACAGGACAATAAGAAATACTGCAGGCCAGTTATGGTTTATTTGTGTGTGCTAATTATGATGCCATATTTTTGAAATGTAAAATAAAAAAACTAAATTCTTCAGCTTTTGCTCGTGGGCGTGGAGAGGTGTGGCCCTTTCTATCACATTTCTGGGACCCGATCAAATGAACAGGGTCCCAGGGCTACTGCCTTGAGGAGCAGACAGATAGGGAAGCCCTGGCTACACAGACCAGAGTCTGAGGGACCTTTTCTTGTAAACAAGCTCTTGTTTTAGACACTTCCCCTCTTTCTGGTCTTTTAGAGTTCACTCTTTCAAAAATCCAGATTTCTTGCATTTTGCTAGAACGGAAGCTAGTATATTATCTTTGTTTTTTAGTGTAATTGGGCTTCAAGTATCAAGAAAGAATGTATCATGTGGTTTAGGGATAAGAGTTATAACACCTTATTTTAATGACGCTGGAAGCTCTCGTTTTTCGATGGCTTTGTTAAATGTGACAAGTAAGAATTAGAGGTTTGCCCATCAGTACCAGAATTAGAGGTTTGCCCATCAGTACCAGGGGATGTGGTATTTTTACCTGTGTGATATCAAATCTGATCTCCTCTGTGGTCAAATCTTCGCAGCAGACTTGATTGAATTCCTCATCAACAGAATTGCCGTCAGGAATGGAGCTGAATAATTGATTTGAATTAAATCAGGCAAGAGTCATATTTAGTAGCAATTCTTCTAAACGTTTGCAGTGAAGTCTAATATTGATTTATTATCCTCAGTGACTATGGCATCAATGTTGAGTCTCCTAACTATATTCAGATGACCTCTTCTCATCAATGAGTCTCCTAACCATATTCAGTTCACATCTTCTCATCAATGTTGAGTCTCCTAACCATGTTCAGTTCACATCTTCTCATCAATGTTGAGTCTCCTAACCATATTCAGTTCACATCTTCTCATCAATGTTGAATCTCCTAACTATATTCAGATGACCTCTTCTCATCAATGTTGAGTCTCCTAACCGTGTTCAGTTCATATCTTCTCATCAATGTTGAGTCTCCTAACCATGTTCAGTTCATATCTTCTCATCAATGTTGAGTCTCCTAACTATATTCAGATGACCTCTTCTCATCAATGTTGAGTTTCCTAACTATATTCAGATGACCTCTTCTCATCAATGTTGAGTCTCCTAACTATATTCAGATGACCTCTTCTCATCAATGTTGAGTCTCCTAACCGTGTTCAGTTCATATCTTCTCATCAATGTTGAGTCTCCTAACCATGTTCAGTTCATATCTTCTCATCAATGTTGAGTCTCCTAACTATATTCAGATGACCTCTTCTCATCAATGTTGAGTTTCCTAACTATATTCAGATGACCTCTTCTCATCAATGTTGAGTCTCCTAACTATATTCAGATGACCTCTTCTCATCAATGTTGAGTCTCCTAACCGTGTTCAGTTCATATCTTCTCATCAATGTTGAGTCTCCTAACTATATTCAGATGACCTCTTCTCATCAATGTTGAGTCTCCTAACTATATTCAGATGACCTCTTCTCATCAATGTTGAGTCTCCTAACTATATTCAGATGACCTCTTCTCATCAATGAGTCTCCTAACTATATTCAGATGACCTCTTCTCTTTTACAAATTAAATATATACCTGCTGTTATTTTCTAACCACTGTTTTCTAGATCTTATAAAAGCACCTCTATCTTTAAACGTGACATAGGAGAATATAGGTGGATTGAGACGCACCCAAAGAAAAAAAGTGCAACATCTGAGAATGCCGTGGATTGAGACACATCCAAAGCAACAAAACAAACATATATGTCCAGCTTAAATTTAGATTTTTTATGGGGATGTTGGTTTTATGATAATTTGATTTGCATGGGGCATTGACCTTAAGTTCTCAAATGGAAATAAAAAATGTGCAATGAATTTAGGAAAATGTAGGCATCAACCATCTGCCATACAGGAAGTGCACATTTCTAATAGTTAATGTAGGGATCAACTGTCTGCCGTACAGGAAGTGCACATTGCTAATAGTTAATGTAGGAATCAACTGTCTGCCGTACAGGAAGTGCACATTGCTAATTGTTCATGTTGGAATTAACTGTCTGCCGTAAAGAAGTGCACATTGCTAATAGTTAATGTAGGAATCAACTGTCTGCCGTACAGGAAGTGCACATTGCTAATAGTTAATGTAGGCATCAACCATCTGCCATACAGGAAGTGCACATTTCTAATAGTTAATGTAGGGATCAACTGTCTGCCGTACAGGAAGTGCACATTGCTAATAGTTAATGTAGGAATCAACTGTCTGCCGTACAGGAAGTGCACATTGCTAATTGTTCATGTTGGAATTAACTGTCTGCCGTACAGGAAGTGCACATTGCTAATAGTTAATGTAGGAATCAACTGTCTGCCGTACAGGAAGTGCACATTGCTAATAGTTAATGTAGGAATCAACTGTCTGCTGTGCAGGAAGTGCACATTGCTAATAGTTAATGTAGGAATCAACTGTCTGCTGTGCAGGAAGTGCACATTGCTAATAGTTCATGTAGGAATCAACTGTCTGTCGTGCAGGAAGTGCACATTGCTAATAGTTCATGTAGGAATCAACTGTCTGCCGTACAGCAAGAGCACATTGCTAATAGTTAATGTAGGAATCAACTGTCTGCCGTACAGGAAGTGCACATTGCTAATAGTTAATGTAGGAATCAACTGTCTGCTGTGCAGGAAGTGCACATTGCTAATAGTTAATGTAGGAATCAACTGTCTGCCGTACAGGAAGTGCACATTGCTAATAGTTAATGTAGGAATCAACTGTCTGCTGTGCAGGAAGTGCACATTGCTAATAGTTCATGTTGGAATCAACTGTCTGCTGTGCAGGAAGTGCACATTGCTAATAGTTAATGTAGGAATCAACTGTCTGCCGTACAGGAAGTGCACATTTCTAATAGTTAATGTAGGAATCAACTGTCTGCTGTGCAGGAAGTGCATATTGCTAATAGTTAATGTAGGAATCAACTGTCTGCTGTACAGGAAGTGCACATTGCTAATAGTTCATGTTGGAATCAACTGTCTGCTGTGCAGGAAGTGCACATTGCTAATAGTTAATGTAGGAATCAACTGTCTGCCGTACAGGAAGTGCACATTGCTAATAGTTAATGTAGGAATCAACTGTCTGTCGTGCAGGAAGTGCACATTGCTAATAGTTCATGTTGGAATCAACTGTCTGCCGTGCAGGAAGTGCACATTGCTAATAGTTCATGTTGGAATCAACTGTCTGCCGTACAGGAAGTGCACATTGCTAATAGTTAATGTAGGAATCAACTGTCTGCTGTGCAGGAAGTGCATATTGCTAATAGTTAATGTAGGAATCAACTGTCTGTCGTGCAGGAAGTGCACATTGCTAATAGTTAATGTAGGAATCAACTGTCTGCCATACAGGAAGTGCACATTGCTAATAGTTAATGTAGGAATCAACTGTCTGCTGTGCAGGAAGTGCATATTGCTAATAGTTAATGTAGGAATCAACTGTCTGCCGTACAGGAAGTGCACATTGCTAATAGTTAATGTAGGAATCAACTGTCTGCCGTACAGGAAGTGCACATTGCTAATAGTTAATGTAGGAATCAACTGTCTGCCGTACAGGAAGTGCACATTGCTAATAGTTCATGTTGGAATCAACTGTCTGCCGTACAGGAAGTGCACATTGCTAATAGTTAATGTAGGAATCAACTGTCTGCCGTACAGGAAGTGCACATTGCTAATAGTTAATGTAGGAATCAACTGTCTGCCGTACAGGAAGTGCACATTGCTAATAGTTCATGTTGGAATCAACTGTCTGCTGTGCAGGAAGTGCACATTGCTAATAGTTAATGTAGGAATCAACTGTCTGCCGTACAGGAAGTGCACATTGCTAATAGTTAATGTAGGAATCAACTGTCTGTCGTGCAGGAAGTGCACATTGCTAATAGTTAATGTAGGAATCAACTGTCTGCCGTGCAGGAAGTGCACATTGCTAATAGTTCATGTTGGAATCAACTGTCTGCCATACAGGAAGTGCACATTGCTAATAGTTCATGTTGGAATCAACTGTCTGCCGTGCAGGAAGTGCACATTGCTAATAGTTCATGTTGGAATCAACTGTCTGTCGTGCAGGAAGTGCACATTGCTAATAGTTCATGTAGGAATCAACCATCTGCCATACAGGAAGTGCACATTGCTAATAGTTCATGTTGGAATCAACTGTCTGCCGTGCAGGAAGTGCACATTGCTAATAGTTAATGTAGGAATCAACTGTCTGCCGTACAGGAAGTGCACATTGCTAATAGTTCATGTTGGAATCAACTGTCTGCCGTGCAGGAAGTGCACATTGCTAATAGTTCATGTTGGAATCAACTGTCTGCCATACAGGAAGTGCACATTGCTAATAGTTCATGTAGGAATCAACTGTCTGCCGTGCAGGAAGTGCACATTGCTAATAGTTCATGTTGGAATCAACTGTCTGCCATACAGGAAGTGCACATTGCTAATAGTTCATGTTGGAATCAACTGTCTGCCGTGCAGGAAGTGCACATTGCTAATAGTTCATGTTGGAATCAACTGTCTGCCGTACAGGAAGTGCACATTGCTAATAGTTCATGTTGGAATCAACTGTCTGCCATACAGGAAGTGCACATTGCTAATAGTTAATGACATCTCTATGATGTGTTTTGTTGTGTACAGAATTGTTGTTAGAGGACGGGACATGGTGCGTCTGTCGGGTGAGTATGTATACGCATGTTTTACCACACTAATTTAGTTCTGAATAGGTTTCTACTCAACGTGCAGTAATTATATTTACGGTTTTAAAATGGAGTTGCAAGGGAAATCGTTACAGTTGTTGTGTGGCTGAGAGAGAGAGAGTTGTTGTGTGTGGCTGAGAGAGTAATGTTGATGATTATAACAACACAAATGTACTTACTCTGTCTCTCTCTCACCTTCTCCTCCTGTCTGCTCATCCTCTCCTTCTCCTGAGAGAGAGAGAGTTGTTGTGTGATAGAGAGAGAGAGAGAGAGAGAGAGATAGTTGTTGTGTGTGGCTGAGAGAGTAATGTTGATGATTATAACAACACAAATGTACTTACTCTGTCTCTCTCTCACCTTCTCCTCCTGTCTGCTCATCCTCTCCTTCTCCTGAGAGAGAGAGAGTTGTTGTGTGATAGAGAGAGAGAGAGAGAGAGAGAGAGAGAGAGAGAGAGTTGTTGTGTGTGGCTGAGAGAGTAATGTTGATGATTATAACAACACAAATGTACTTACTCTGTCTCTCTCTCACCTTCTCCTCCTGTCTGCTCATCCTCTCCTTCTCCTGAGAGAGAGAGTTGTTGTGTGATAGAGAGAGAGAGAGAGAGAGAGAGTTGTTGTGTGTGGCTGAGAGAGTAATGTTGATGATTATAACAACAAAAATATACTTACTCTGCCTCTCTCTCACCTTCTCCTCCTGTCTCCTCGTCCTCCTGTCTCTCTCTTTCCTCTTCCTCCTGTCTCCTCATCCTCTCCTTCTCCTGAGAGAGAGAGAGAGAGAGAGAGAGAGAGAGAGAGATGTAGAAACACATGTCTAGCTACTTCCCTTACAGGTTCAGCAACACCTACACCAGAAAGTCAGAGAAGTTTGAATCATCATTTTTTTCATGTACAGATGTAGAATCTTAATTTGACCAATATTGTTGTAGCAAAATAACACTGCGGCAACGGGATTTTAAAGTTTTGTCGATAATGTTGCTTGATCGGTGGTTAGGCTATTAGCTGGACTAAAGTACTGCAGTACTGTAAAATAGTGTTAATATGATCACATGTTAGTGTGGGTTTTCAGGTCATTTATGTTCATCACAAAGCAGGAAAATTCTCAGCAACAAAACAGTGATTACATTAAGATCCTACAGCTATATGCATTGTTGTACGTGGTTGAATCAACTCTATATGTATTCAAATCTGTCATTCATTCTTCAGAACTTGGCCTACATTATCACTACCCACCCTCTTGGGTCTCCACGCCCTTAGCCTGGCCTTGGCATGGCCCCTTAGCCTGGCCCCTAGAGCCTGGCCCCTTACAACCAACCCCTAGCCTGATCTCTAGCCTGGTCCTTACAACCAAGCCCTAGCCTCATTACTACAGCCTACATACTTCCTGTAGATGTGGAGGAGCTGGACAGGTATAAGCAACATGGTAGTGATTCTACCTTGCCTTCTGATAGGTTAGGTCGAACTTCCGCCATATTGCTGACACCTACCCAAGCCTTCTGATAGGTTAGGTCGAACTTCCACCATATTGCTGACACCTACCCAAGCCTTCTGATAGGTTAGGTCGAACTTCCGCCATATTGCTGACACCTACCCAAGCCTTCTGATAGGTTAGGTCGAACTTCCGCCATATTGCTGACACCTACCCAAGCCTTCTGATAGGTTAGGTTGAACTTCCGCCATATTGCTGACACCTACCCAAGCCTTCTGATAGGTTAGGTCGAACTTCCGCCATATTGCTGACACCTACCCAAGCCTTCTGATAGGTTAGGTCGAACTTCCGCCATATTGCTGACACCTACCCAAGCCTTCTGATAGGTTAGGTTGAACTTCCACCATATTGCTGACACCTACCCAAGCCTTTCAGATCTACTCCAGTCCCTGGGGGGTTGGGGCTAGGGGATGCAGAGGGTAGGGGAAGTTTCGAGAAACAGTCCACGTGTTCATCCCAAATGGCACTCTGTTTCCTATATGGTGCACTAGGGCCCTGCTCTACAGTAGCAGACTATAAAGGGAATAGGGTGCCGTTTGGGACACAGGCCATGTTTGTCAGAACTGTAGACAATCCAGGGAAGCAGGAACCTCCCCTCCATTCTGCCAGATGCACAGGATATTCCTTTCTTTGTTTGTGAGAAAACGTCAGTACTCAGACCGCTGGTTCAACGCAGGCAGAGGAGCTGAGAGAGCTGGTTCAACGCAGGCAGAGGACCTAAAAGAGCCGGTACAACGCAGGCAGAGGACCTGAAAGAGCTGGTTCAACGCAGGCAGAGGACCTGAAAGAGCTGGTTCAACGCAGGCAGAGGACCTGAAAGAGCTGGTTCAACGCAGGCAGAGGACCTGAAAGAGCTGGTTCAACGCAGGCAGAGGGAGCTGAACGAGCTGGTGACATTTGACAATATATTGGCAAAGAGGGACAGAACCATGACTGAAGGTAAAACATTTGGTTTAATATCTTATCTTATATAATGAAATATCATATACGTGAACTGTTTGAGAAGGATGTAGCAGACTGAACTGTTCATTCAACCTGGAACACTCGTAGCCATCACAATGATGCTGTACTTCAGCTAATACAAGACTGTTTATATACTTGTTATGTTATCCTAACAGCTACACCACTGAGAGAGATGGAGCTGAAACGGCAGCCTGAGTCTGATGGGTGTGGCTCAACAAATCATGATGGTATGTACTCTGTTTGGTCTGTGATGTCATGGTCTCTCGTGGTTGAGTCAAATCATAACACACCACACATTACAGCTGGGCAACTTATAATACTAACTCTACTAGTTACTTTGAGCAGGATGGTTATGGTTAAAATAATCATTGAATGAATCATTGAATCAATTGAATTAATTAAATGAATCAACATAACGCTATTTTACAGCGTGATAGTTGAGTTACTTTAAATGTTTTGTTGTTGTTGTTGCTATAGTTACTGGGAGCTACATTGTCTTTATCTGTGTGGTTTTTACAGGGTCTGGTTTGACCGCTGAGCTGAGGATTGTGTTGCTAGGGAAGACTGGAGCAGGGAAGAGTGCAACAGGAAACACCATCCTGGGGAAGGAGGTGTTTAAAGTCGACTCTTCCCCTGCGTCAGTGACCGGACAGTGTGAGAGACAGAGTGGAGAGGTCAATGGGACGACGGTTCATGTGGTTGACACGCCGGGCCTCTTCGACACAGCCCGGTCGGACGAAGAGGTGAAGGAGAAAATAGAGGAGTGTGTTAACATGTCCGTCCCGGGCCCCCACGCCTTCCTGCTGGTGATCAGGCTGGGGGTGAGGTTCACAGAGGAGGAGAGGAACGCCGTGAGGTGGATCCAGGAGAACTTCGGAGAGGACGCCTCCATGTACACCATCTTGCTGTTCACCTGTAAAGACCAGCTGAAGGGGAAACAGGTGACAGATTCTCTGAAGATGTGTAAAGAGCTGCGGAGACTCTCCATCACGTTAGGCGGCGGGTATCACTCGTTCAACAACGACGCCAAAGACGACCCCGCTCAGGTCCCAGAGCTGCTGGAGAAGATCAAAGAGATGGTGGAGCTGAACGGAGGAGAGAACTACACCAACGAGATGTACCAGAAGGCTCAGAGGAAGATCAGAGAGGCGGAGGAGAGGAGGAGGGAGGAGGAGAAAAGACGGAGGGAGGAGGAGGAGAGAAAATTAAAAGAAGAGGTAAAGGTAGAGATAGAGAAAGAAAAGGAGGAAGAGAAAAGGGAGAAGGTAGATAAAAAGAGGAATCTCCACATCGCTCTAGCAGTAACAGTAGTGTGTGTAGTCGTAGGGGTGATCATAGCAGTTGCTGCTGATACCACAGTGGCCCTGGCTCTAGCTCCACTCCTACTGGTGCTGGGAGCAGCCAGTGGAATAACGGCTATCTGTCTAAAGAATGGAAGGTGTGGAGCTAAAACACCCGTCTCCGTAGCTGTATAACAATCACATACTGTATACCTCATTAAGGCTGTTTTTACACAGGCAACACAATTCTGATCTTTTGCCACTAATTGGTCTTTTGACCAATCCAATCTATTATCAATAATTGGGCAAAATATCAGAATTTGTCTGCCTGTGTAAAGATCAAAATTAGGCTGCCCGTGTAAAGATCAGAATTAGGTTACCTGTGTAAACGAGGCCGAACAAGACCTAACAACAGAAACATAGATTGAATGATTGATTGATAGATGGTTTTATAGATAGATAGATAGATAGATAGATAGATAGATAGATAGATAGATAGATAGATAAAAATGGTCTTAAATCTGTTCCCTTAAGTATTTCTCTGGGTGTCCAGTGATCTATTTATTGAATCATGTGTTCAGGGATAACATTTATGAACACTTAATAAAGAGAAGTAAAGAGTCTGACTGATGACTGATGTTTTTATTACATTTCTCTGATATGTTTTAGAACACGTTTCCTCCCGGTATTATGGCAGAGTGACTGTCTGCCTTATAGTTTCACTATCTAGGTTACAAACCTCGAGAGGAACCAGGCTCTGAGGGCTGTGCCGGGTGGAGATTTATAACAGAACATGGCCAAGATGTTCATAGATGACCAGCAGGGTCAAATAATAATAATCACAGTGGTTGTAGAGGGTGCAACAGGTCACAACCTCAGGAGTAAATGTCAGTTGGCTTTTCATAGCCGATCATTGAGAGTATCTCTACCGCTCCTGCTGTCTCTAGAGACTTGAAAACAGCAGGTCTGGGACAGGTAGCACGTCCGGTGAACAGGTGTGGGTTCCATAGCCGCAGGCAGAACAGTTGAAACTGGAGCAGCAGCACGACCAGGTGGACTGGGGACAGCAAGGAGTCATCAGGCCAGGTAGTCCTGAGACATGGTCCTAGCGCTCAGGTCCTCCGAGAGAGAGAGAAAGAAAGAGAAAGAAAGAAAGAAAGAAAGAGAAAGAAAGAAAGAAAGAAAGAGAGAAAAATAGAGAGAGAATTAGAGAGAGCATACTTAAATTCACACTGTATAAGACAGGAGAAGTACTCCAGATATAACAAACTGACCCTAGCCCCCCGACACATAAACCGTTGCAGCATAAATACTGGAGGCTGAGACAGGAGGGATCAGGAGACACTGTGGCCCCATCCGACGATACCCCCGGACAGGGCCAAACAGGCAGGATATAACCCCCCCACTTTGCCAAAGCACAGCCCCCACACCACTAGAGGGATATCTTCAACCACCAACTTACCATCCTGAGACAAGGCCGAGTATAGCCCAGGAAGATCTCCCCCACGGCACAAGACAAGGGGGGGGGGGCAACCCGGACAGGAAGATCACGTCAGTGACTCAACCCACTCAAGTGAAAGCACCCCTCCTAGGGACGGCATGGAAGAGCACCAGTAAGCCAGTGACTCAACCCCTGTAATAGAGTTAGAGGCAGAGAATCCCAGGATATCGGGTATCACAACATATATAGCCTGCTATGAGGACAGCAGGAGGAATTAATTGATATCACAACATATATAGGCTGCTATGAGGACAGCAGGAGGAATTAATTGATATCACAACATATATAGCCTGCTATGAGGACAGCGGGAGGAATTAATTGATATCACAACATATATAGCCTGCTATGAGGACAGTGGGAGGAATTAATTGATATCACAACATATATAGGCTGCTATGAGGACAGCAGGAGGAACGAACACATGGAATGGAATGGACTAGTACATGTGAAACAGGTCACATCAGGGATATTGTCTCTGCGTATTGAAACAGGTCACATCAGGGATATTGTCTCAGCATATTGAAACAGGTCACATCAGGGATATTGTCTCTGCGTATTGAAACAGGTAAGATCAGGGATATTGTCTCTGCGTATTGAAACAGGTAAGATCAGGGATATTGTCTGCGTATTGAAACAGGTCAGATCAGGGATATTGTCTCTGCGTATTGAAACAGGTAAGATCAGGGATATTGTCTCTGCGTATTGAAACAGGTAAGATCAGGGATATTGTCTGCGTATTGAAACAGGTCAGATCAGGGATATTGTCTCTGCATATTGAAACAGGTAAGATCAGGGATATTGTCTCTGCGTATTGAAACAGGTCACATCAGGGATATTGTCTCTGCGTATTGAAACAGGTAAGATCAGGGATATTGTGTCTGCGTATTGAAACAGGTAAGATCAGGGATATTGTCTCTGCGTATTGAAACAGGTCACATCAGGGATATTGTCTCTGCATATTGAAACAGGTCAGATCAGGGATATTGTGTCTGCGTATTGAAACAGGTCAGATCAGGGATATTGTCTCTGCGTATTGAAACAGGTCACATCAGGGATATTGTCTCTGCATATTGAAACAGGTAAGATCAGGGATATTGTCTCTGCGTATTGAAACAGGTCAGATCAGGGATATTGTCCCAGCGTATTGAAACAGGTCAGATCAGGGATATTGTCTCTGCGTATTGAAACAGGTAAGATCAGGGATATTGTCTCTGCGTATTGAAACAGGTCAGATCAGGGATATTGTCTCTGCGTATTGAAACAGGTAAGATCAGGGATATTGTCTCTGCATATTGAAACAGGTCACATCAGGGATATTGTCTCTGCATATTGAAACAGGTTGGTATTGTGGTGAAATGGAAGAGGAAAGACGATGTAACTGTGTAACTGCTGTGAATGTTGTATTGTCAATTTGTTGTCTGTTGTATTGAAACGGCACTTTAAACGAGTACGTGATACTGCAACGTTTCCCCATGGGGGCAATGAAGTCAGTAAAGTGAAGTATATCACCTCGGAGAGATGCATTTTCTCTTCTATTGCCCTTTCTACCACAATATACAATGTGAAATATTGTGATTAGTATATGTGTATAATCACGTATTGTTTCCCTGTTATACAGTCTGAACGTAATAAAAAGTGGATCCTCTTTGGGGGTAAATTTGAAACCCCATTGGAGCTCACTGGACTATTTATTCTCTCTTTTCTCATACATTCTCTCTTTTCTCATACCTCTCCATCCAGAACTGACACCATTCAGCCAGCAGCAAACCACCCTGCATCCCACAGCTGGCTTGCTTCTGATGCTAAGCAGCGTTGGTCCTGGTCAGTCCCTGGATGGGAGACTAGCTCCTGCTGGAAGTGGTGTTGGAGGGCCAGTAGGAGGCAGCCTTTCCTCTGGTCCCCAGGGCAATGATTGGGGACATTGCTGTCTTTTGGATGGGATGTTAAACGGTGTCCTGACTCTCTGTGTTCACTAAAATATCCCATGGCACTTATCATAAGAGTAGGCGTGTTAACCCTGGTGTGCTGGCTAAATTCCCAATCTGGCCCTCATACCATCATGGTCACCTAATCACCCTCAGCTTCCAATTGGCTCATTCATCCCAGGTTGTCAATCAACACACCTGATAGAATAAGGGATAAATAAATAAAAGCAGGCAATATTTTAGTTCTGGATTTTGAAGACTATTAACACTGTAAATGCAATTAGGAATGATGAATACATTGTCTTATAAACCAATGTGGGCATTCTGAAGACGCTTAATAATACAATCAAATCAAATCAAATCTACCTTAAGTTTGTGTGTGAGAGGAATTCAAACTCAAAGGCTGTCTGTGATGTTCCTGCATCATCATTCCTTATTAAATCACAGACAGTATTCAGAGCTGTTTACTTGTGGAATAGACACGAACTGGAATGCGGTTTTAACCAATCGGCATTCAGGATTAGACCCACCCATTGTATAAAATGGCATAACTGTCCTGAATCTCTTGTACATCTGTAGTTCTCTTAGTCTCAATAAAATACCAGAGGGGAAAACTCACTAGAATTATGGATGATTTCATTTTTACGTCAGCAAGTAGAGAGTGAATTACATCTCATATGTAAATACAAACAAAACGAGTCTGATGTCGGCAAACAAACAGGATGAGACGAGCACAAGTAGCCATGAAACCAGGAAAGCAACCAGAAGGAGGGAACCATTATTTAATAACATTGGTGAACAGTGGACACTAATGAAAAACATTAGTTTAGGTGGGAGATGTTGCTGGTGACTGAAGCTCAAAGGAGGGTTAGGGTACGTTTTAACATTAGCTGAGCCATAAAAAAGTTGTCGTGTCTGTGACTATCATTACATGTGAAGACTGCTTTTTTTTATCAAATAAATTCTATATGTGTAATTATGTGATTAAACTAATCATGCAAACTTTAATTAACTAGGAAGTCAGGGCACCACGGGAAATTTTTATAGTCTCTATTTTCCAAATCGAGTACAGTCTTGTATTAATGCATCATTATTACCTCATCAGTTTACATTATTGAAAGTCGCAAACCCTTGGATATCTGCACGAACCCTAGCCTAAATGATGAATCAGCGATATACAAATTGGCTTAATTATTTATTTACTAACTAACTAAATAATCACAGAAATACATAACAAACAAACAGTAGATATTGGTTACTAACGCAATGCATTGATAAGTCCCTACGTGGACTAAACCGGTATGACGGCTTGGTAGACAATGGAAAGGGGTGGGGACAGATAAAAGAGCGGGAAAGACAAAATGGATTCACTACGCACAGTTGATAATTATATTCATTGAAATGCTAATCGTTTACACATGAACAGCTAGTATTTGCTCTTATTCTGTAGTCATATATAGTCTCAGATTTGAACCATTTCCAGCTGTGTAGCCATCGCTGCACGCTGTCTGGTCTAATGTAAATTTCGCCAGGAGTGGGTTTTATACACTTCTGAGAAAAGGGCGGTCCATGACGCTGACGTAATGTCTATGATCACGTGGGCGTGGCCACTGACCTGGTTAATACTTTACATGGAAGACAATTCTCTCATTTTGAAGGTTAACATCGCATTACATCTTTTCACAAATAGTTTCATGTTTAATCACATACGTTTCACAAAATGTAGATGTAAACCTTGAAAGTGTCCACAAACAGAGATACAGTAATGTGTGTTTCCTGTCCTTCATGAGATCACCAAATGAAACACGCTCGTCATGACTGTCTCTTAGTGTCCACGGACCATTGCCACATTCTCAAAAGTAGAAATATTGTTTAATTAATTAAACTTTTGATGTCCAAGTGTCTCTCTGTATTCCACAGTTTACATTCCAATCTCAAACACTACAGAGCATAGGGGCAGTGTATTTTATGACCGACCATAAAACAGCCGACTTCCCGCTCTCCCCCTCAACGAGAGAGAGAACAGGCTGTAGAGCAGACCCACTCTAACCTGATCCTTCAGATCGTCACAGGAGAGTCATGACATTCCCCCTCTACGAGAGAGAGCAGGCTGTAGAGCAGACCTACTCTAACCTGATCCTTCAGATTGTCACAGGAGAGTCATGACATTCCCCCTCTACGAGAGAGAACAGGCTGTAGAGCAGACCCACTTTAACCTGATCCTTCAGATCGTCACAGGAGAGTCATGACATTCCCCCTCTACGAGAGAGAGCAGGCTGTAGAGCAGACCTACTCTAACCTGATCCTTCAGATCGTCACAGGAGAGTCATGACATTCCCCATCTACGAGAGAGAGCAGGCTGTAGAGCAGACCCACTCTAACCTGATCCTTCAGATCGTCACAGGAGAGTCATGACATTCCCTATCTACGAGAGAGAACAGGCTGTAGAGCAGACCCACTCTAACCTGATCCTTCAGATCGTCACAGGAGAGTCATGACATTCCCCCTCTACGAGAGAGAACAGGCTGTAGAGCAGACCTACTCTAACCTGATCCTTCAGATCGTCACAGGAGAGTCATGACATTCCCCCTCTACGAGAGAGAACAGGCTGTAGAGCAGACCCACTCTAACCTGATCCTTCAGATCGTCACAGGAGAGTCATGACATTCCCCCTCTACGAGAGAGAACAGGCTGTAGAGCAGACCCACTCTAACCTGATCCTTCAGATCGTCACAGGAGAGTCATGACATTCCCCCTCTACGAGAGAGAACAGGCTGTAGAGCAGACCCACTCTAACCTGATCCTTCAGATCGTCACAGGAGAGTCATGACATTCCCCTCTACGAGAGAGAACAGGCTGTAGAGCAGACCCACTCTAACCTGATCCTTCAGATCGTCACAGGAGAGTCATGACATTCCCTATCTACGAGAGAGAACAGGCTGTAGAGCAGACCTACTCTAACCTGATCCTTCAGATCGTCACAGGAGAGTCATGACATTCCCTATCTACGAGAGAGAACAGGCTGTAGAGCAGACCTACTCTAACCTGATCCTTCAGATCGTCACAGGAGAGTCATGACATTCCCCCTCTACGAGAGAGAACAGGCTGTAGAGCAGACCCACTCTAACCTGATCCTTCAGATCGTCACAGGAGAGTCATGACATTCCCCCTCTACGAGAGAGAACAGGCTGTAGAGCAGACCCACTCTAACCTGATCCTTCAGATCGTCACAGGAGAGTCATGACATTCCCTATCTACGAGAGAGAACAGGCTGTAGAGCAGACCTACTCTAACCTGATCCTTCAGATCGTCACAGGAGAGTCATGACATTCCCCCTCTACGAGAGAGAACAGGCTGTAGAGCAGACCCACTCTAACCTGATCCTTCAGATCGTCACAGGAGAGTCATGACATTCCCCCTCTACGAGAGAGAACAGGCTGTAGAGCAGACCCACTCTAACCTGATCCTTCAGATCGTCACAGGAGAGTCATGACACAGTCATAGAAACAGACAGCATATTTTCCAGAATCTTTCCTTATTATAAACTGGGAGATTGGAGCCGTGAATACTGATTGGCTGACAGCCATGGTATAGCAGACCGTAGTATGTATATACAGTATATATAATTTTATTTTTTTAACTGGGAAGTCAGTTAAGAACAAATTCTTTTTTACAATGACAGCCTAGGAACAGTGGGTTAACTGCCTTGTTCAGGGGCAGAACAACAGATCATTACCTTGTCAGCTCGGGGATTCAATCTAGCAACCTTTCGGTTAATGGCCCAACGCTCTAACCACTAGGCTACCTACTGGTTAATGGCCCAACACTCTAACCACTAGGCTACCTGCTGGTTAATGGCCCAACACTCTAACCACTAGGCTACCTGCTGGTTAATGGCCCAACGCTCTAACCACTAGGCTACCTGCTGGTTAATGGCCCAACGCTCTAACCACTAGGCTACCTGCTGGTTAATGGCCCAACGCTCTAACCACTAGGCTACCTGCTGGTTAATGGCCCAACGCTCTAACCACTAGGCTACCTGTTGGTTAATGGCCCAACGCTCTAACCACTAGGCTACCTGCTGGTTACTGGCCCAACGCTCTAACCACTAGGCTACCTGTTGGTTAATGGCCCAACGCTCTAACCACTAGGCTACCTGTTGGTTAATGGCCCAACACGCTAACCACTAGGCTACCTGCTGGTTAATGGCCCAACGCTCTAACCACTAGGCTACCTGCTGGTTACTGGCCCAACGCTCTAACCACTAGGCTACCTGTTGGTTAATGGCCCAACGCTCTAACCACTAGGCTACCTGCTGGTTACTGGCCCAACGCTCTAACCACTAGGCTACCACACCCCCTTGTGTGTTATTGCTTAAATAACATTGGTGGACAGTGGACACTAATGACCAGAAGAAAAACAACTGAGTTTAGGTGGGAGATGGTGCTGGTGGCTGAAGCTCAAAGGAGGGTTAGGGGGAAGGTTTATCATTAGCTGAGCCATATACAGTCATAGAAACAGACAGCATATTTTTTTTTTAATCCAGAGTCAATGACCTTCCTACAGATAGTAAAGTCTACAATCAACGACCCAGTTAGTAAGTAATAATCAGCATGTTTTTGTATTTATTGAAGAACAGGGATTTAATGTGAAAGGAAAGTTGAAGATTGGTATGATTATGTCATGTAATGATGTTAAATGTCTGGTTAATGTTTGTATAAAGATGAAAGTACACACAGTTCCATTCAGTGGGTTAGGACATGGTGCTGGCCACAACAAGGTTAAAGGTTTAAAAGCCGTTCGAACCAATTTCTCCTGCTCCTCTTCCTCCTCTTCTTTTCCATCTTCCCCCTCTCATTTTCCATCTTCCCCCTCTCCTCTTCAATCTTCCTCCTCTCCTCTTCCATCTTCCTCCTCTCCTCCTGTCTCTCCTCTTCCATCTTCCTCGTCTCCTCTTCCGCCTTCCTCCTCTCCTCCTGTCTCTCCTCTTCTATCTTCCTCAACTCCTCCTCTCTCTTTATTTCCTCTCTCCTCACCTCCTCTTCCCGCTTCCTGATCGCCTCCTCTTGTTTCTTCATTTCTTCCTCTTTTTTCTTCCTCTCCTCCTCCTCTTCGATCTTCCTCTGGACCTTCTGGTACACCTCGTTGGTGTAGTGTTGTCCTCCGTTCCTCTTCACCATCTCCTCTATCTTCTTCAGCAGCTCTGGGACTTGGTCAGGGTTGGCGCTACTGTCACTGTCATTGATGACAGAGTGATATCCACCTCCACATTTGCTGATGAGATCCTGGAGGTTAACACTTTCTCCTACAAACTGCTCAACAGATTTTTTTCTCAGCTGGTCTCCTCCAGTGAACAGCACCATGGTGTACTTTGAGGCTTCTTCTCCAAAGTTGTCCTGGATCCACTTCACAGTGTTCCTCTCCTCCTCTGTGAACCTCCCCAGTCTGATCACCAGCAGGAACACGTGGGGTCCTGGGACTGACATGTAGAAGCACCGTTCTAGTTCACCTTTCATTTCCTCTACAGTCACTGACGTGTCAAAGTGTCCCGGCGTGTCAATCACATCCATCTTCCTCCCATCCACCTCCCCACTCTGTTTCTCACACTGAGCAGTCACAGACTCAGGGGAGGAGTCTTCTTTAAACCCCTCCCCACCCAGGATGGTGTTTCCTGTTGCGCTCTTCCCTGCTCCAGTCTTCCCCACCAGAACTATCCTCAGATGAGCTAGACCAGTTTCTGTGAATTAAAAAAAAGAAGAATATAGAGGCACCATTATATGCTGAAGAATTAAAGAATTATCAAGTCAATTATTAAAATAATGTCATTTACAGTACATAGTAATGTTGATGATTATAACAACAAACATGTACTTACTCTGTCTCTCTCTCTCCTCCTCCTCCTCCTGTCTCCTCATCCTCTCATCCTCCTGTCTATCTCTCTCCTCTTCCTCCAGTCTCCTCATCCTCTCCTCCTCCTGTCTTCTCATCCTCTCCTCCTCCTGTCTTCTCATCCTCTCCTCCTCCTGAGAGAGAGAGAGAGAGAGAGAGAGAGAGAGAGAGAGAGAGAGAAGGTGGAGCTAAAATGAGGAGTTGTTCAGCTACGTTGCTATAAGTGAACGTTACACATATAGAACGAGAGGCTTTGAATCAGAGTGTCTTGTACAGTACCAGTTTGAGGAGCACTTGATGGACAACGTCGTTTATTGATTGCTTGTGCCTCTCATATGTTCTCTCTGTCACAGTGAGGCAATCTGAATAATAGGCAGAACGAGTTAACAACCAAATAGTCTCTTGTGACAGACTGCTGACATAAATGTCCAATCAGTATTTGGTCCTGGGTTCCAATACGAACAACCGAGCAACATATCAAGGTAAAAAAAAAGGTTCATTATCATGATTAATGACACCTGTTACTCATCAAGTGACAGTCCAAAGTATAAACAACCTTCCTGTAGTCTCACCCAGGAAATGGGGTCTATTAGAAGGCTGTTGGTCCCAGCAATTCACCATGAGGTCCACCATCTCCCCCAGCCCACCAGCCTGGTCCCTGTCCACTGCCTCCAGAGGAGGCCTGTCGCCCAATGGGACCCGGAACCTCACCATACTGGACTGGAGATCTACAGGAGAGTGAAGTAAGAGAACAAGAAAGTGTCAATAATAGTGAGTAGTGACGGGTGAGATGGAGGAGAGACGGAGAGGAAGACGTGCGTGTTAATGTGTGTGTTAATGTGTGTGTGTTAATGTGTGTGTGTTAATGTGTGTGTGCTTAACAGTGACACTGAATTACCACTTACGAGGGTTATCTGCATAATAGGGCACTTTTCCAGTGAAGATGGACCACAGCAGTATGCCGTAACTGAGACAGAGGACATAGAGAGAGTTATCGAATGTCCGCGGTGCATTCTGAGTGCTGTCTCTCTGTGTTGTACCTGTAGATGTCAGTGAATGCTGTCTCTCTGTGTTGTACCTGTAGATGTCAGTGAGTGCTGTCTCTCTGTGTTGTACCTGTAGATGTCAGTGAGTGCTGTCTCTCTGTGTTGTACCTGTAGATGTCAGTGACTGCTGTCTCTCTGTGTTGTACCTGTAGATGTCAGTGACTGCTGTCTCTCTGTGTTGTACCTGTAGATGTCAGTGAGTGCTGTCTCTCTGTGTTGTACCTGTAGATGTCAGTGAGTGCTGTCTCTCTGTGTTGTACCTGTAGATGTCAGTGAGTGCTGTCTCTCTGTTGTACCTGTAGATGTCAGTGAGTGCTGTCTCTCTGTGTTGTACCTGTAGATGTCAGTGAGTGCTGTCTCTCTGTGTTGTACCTGTAGATGTCAGTGAGTGCTGTCTCTCTGTGTTGTACCTGTAGATGTCAGTGAGTGCTGTCTCTCTGTGTTGTACCTGTAGATGTCAGTGAGTGCTGTCTCTCTGTGTTGAACCTGTAGATGTCAGTGAGTGCTGTCTCTCTGTGTTGTACATGTAGATGTCAGTGAGTGCTGTCTCTCTGTGTTGTACCTGTAGATGTCAGTGAGTGCTGTCTCTCTGTGTTGTACCTGTAGATGTCAGTGAGTGCTGTCTCTCTGTGTTGTACCTGTAGATGTCAGTGAGTGCTGTCTCTCTGTGTTGAACCTGTAGATGTCAGTGAGTGCTGTCTCTCTGTGTTGTACCTGTAGATGTCAGTGAGTGCTGTCTCTCTGTGTTGTACCTGTAGATGTCAGTGAGTGCTGTCTCTCTGTGTTGTACCTGTAGATGTCAGTGAGTGCTGTCTCTCTGTGTTGTACCTGTAGATATCAGTGGCTCGAGTTGGTTCATACGATGATTCAAAAGCCTCAGGGGGCATGTAGCTTAGAGTGCCTCCTTCCTTCCCGGGCTCTTCTCTGGACATCTCCAAAACACTATGGGAGACTTCAGCAAGGCCAAAATCTGTAAGCTAGAGAGAGAGAGACAGCGAGACAGAGAGAAAGAGAGTGGGCGTGTGAGAGAGAGAGAGACAGAGAGACAGAGAGAAAGAGAGTGAGCGTGTGAGAGAGAGAAAGAGAGAGAGATGGGCTTAACATAGACTAAACAGAAATAGTAATGTTCAGTAAACATGTATACTGCCTGTGGGTAGTGATGACTGCATATAGTTCAGACGTATCTCACCACTAGTAGAGACTCAGGATCTTGGGACTTGCCTTTGCATTAAGGTTGTCATCCAGCAGCACGTTATTGGGCTTCAGGTCGCGATGCAGAAGTGGCTGAGGAAGGTTGTGAAGGAAGTTAATTCCCAGAGCGATCTGGTGGGCCAGGCGGAAGGCCAGGGGCCAGGGTGGGGGGCCAGAGAGGCTGGCCTGGAGGGTGGCCAGGGAGCCTATGTTCAATAACTCCATCACAATACCCAGCTGGGTGGAGAGGCCTCTACCTGGAGAGGGAGGGCACCCCTGGTACACCCCCAGAATCCTCACCACATGGGGGCTCCCTCCCTTCTGCATATTCTTTACCTCCTTAAGCAGGGAAGTGCTAGAGCTGGAATGAGGTGTGTGTGTGTGTGGGGGGGGGGGATAAAGACAGGGATTATAGTCCATGAGCCAAGCCAACAAGTTATTTATCACATACTGCACACCCTTTAGAGTCACAGCTATCCATCAGACTCATTTTGGGGAAAGGTTCAGGTCAACATAACTTTAGGTTAAATATTAGAATTACCTGTATAAATTGCTTTAAAAAAGAAACATACATTTTAACTTTGTTTGACGAGTGGTACTGAAAGGTCATGAAATGACCTTTCTAATGATGTATAACATAACCCACTTTGAAAGGACCAGCTACAACTATTGTTTAAAAATCAGCCATATTGTGCCATTGACATTAGACTGTTGGAAGTTTAGCCATAGAATTCCACGAAGAAGGGAAGCTATGTTTTTGGATTGTACACTTTGTTGATAGAGGCACCACATGTCACACACACAGCTAGAACATGGTTTTAAAAAAGATTTGTAGATACAGGGCCATCACAGGATGGACACAGTAACCCGACAGAAATATGGCCGCCAAACAACTCAATGGGGTCTTATTGGATTCATTTTGCTTGACCATACCTGTATGAAATAGAACTGTAGTACGCCCAATAATGTCTTAAAATGTCCATAGTGACCCAGATACATTATGATGTCACATTATGAAGTCACATTATGACGTCACATTATGATGTCACATTAATGACGTCACATTATGATGTCACATTATGATGTCACATTATGATGTCAGATTATGATGTCACATTATGATGTCACATTATTCACAGCATCGTGGTAACAAGGTAATAAAATTAATACTACAGTATACTACAAAGAGCAAAAACACCACGTTAATTACTATGGTAAATACTACAGTATACTACAAAGAGCAAAAACACCACGTTAATTACTATGGTAAATACTACAGTATACTACAAAGAGCAAAAACACCACGTTAATTACTATGGTAAATACTACATTTTCTTTCACTACAGTGTTTATACTCTTTAAAAAAAGGTGCTATCTAGAACCCTAAAATGGTGCTCTGCCAACTGACCTACACGGGACCAGTTTACCCCAGTATTTCACTGAGCTACATGGGACCAGTTTACCCCAGTATTTCACTGAGTAACACAGGATCAGTTTACCCCAGTATTTCACTGAGCTACACGGGACCAGTTTACCCCAGTATTTCACTGAGCTACACAGGATCAGTTTACCCAAGTATTTCACTGAGCTACACGGGACCAGTTTACCCCAGTATTTCACTGAGCTACACAGACCAGTTTACCCCAGTATTTCACTGAGTTACACAGGATCAGTTTACCCCAGTATTTCACTGAGTTACACAGGACCAGTTTACCCCAGTATTTCACTGAGTTACACAGGACCAGTTTACCCCAGTATTTCACTGAGTTACACAGGACCAGTTTACCCCAGTATTTCACCGAGCTACACAGACCAGTTTACCCCAGTATTTCACTGAGCTACACAGGACCAGTTTACCCCAGTATTTCACTGAGCTACACGGGACCAGTTTACCCCAGTATTTCACTGAGCTACACAGTACCAGTTTACCCCAGTATTTCACTGAGCTACACAGGATCAGTTTACCCAAGTATTTCACTGAGCTACACGGGACCAGTTTACCCCAGTATTTCACTGAGCTACACAGACCAGTTTACCCCAGTATTTCACTGAGTTACACAGGATCAGTTTACCCCAGTATTTCACTGAGTTACACAGGACCAGTTTACCCCAGTATTTCACTGAGTTACACAGGACCAGTTTACCCCAGTATTTCACTGAGCTACACAGGACCAGTTTACCCCAGTATTTCACTGAGCTACACAGGACCAGTTTACCCCAGTTTTTCACTGAGCTACACAGGATCAGTTTACCCAAGTATTTCACTGAGCTACACGGGACCAGTTTACCCCCGTATTTCACTGAGCTACACAGACCAGTTTACCCCAGTATTTCACTGAGTTACACAGGATCAGTTTACCCCAGTATTTCACTGAGTTACACAGGACCAGTTTACCCCAGTATTTCACTGAGTTACACAGGACCAGTTTACCCCAGTATTTCACCGAGCTACACAGACCAGTTTACCCCAGTATTTCACTGAGCTACACAGGACCAGTTTACCCCAGTATTTCACTGAGCTACACAGGATCAGTTTACCCAAGTATTTCACTGAGCTACACGGGACCAGTTTACCCCAGTATTTCACTGAGCTACACAGACCAGTTTACCCCAGTATTTCACTGAGTTACACAGGATCAGTTTACCCCAGTATTTCACTGAGTTACACAGGACCAGTTTACCCCAGTATTTCACTGAGTTACACAGGACCAGTTTACCCCAGTATTTCACCGAGCTACACAGACCAGTTTACCCCAGTATTTCACTGAGCTACACAGACCAGTTTACCCCAGTATTTCACTGAGCTACACAGGACCAGTTTACCCCAGTATTTCACTGAGCTATGATGAGGGTTTTCTTGTTAAAGCAATTTATACAGGTAATTCTGATGTGTACCCTAGAGGTCAAAGGTAACATTTATTTTGACCTGAACATTCCGAAAATGTGTCTGACGGATAGCTGTGAATGTTAGCTTTCCAACGAAGAGGGAATACGTGATCAGTAACTTCTGATGGATAGCTGTGAATGTTAGCTTTCCAACGAAGAGGGAATATGTGATCAGTAACTTCTGATGGATAGCTGTGAATGTTAGCTTTCCAACGAAGAGGGTATACGTGATCAGTAACTTCTTGTATGCTGGCATGGTTTGTCATAGGGTAAAATCCCGATGGGAAAAATAGATGGGATGGATGAATAAAAGAGTGATAACACAGAGAAAAGCTCCCATTGCTAAACTGCTGTCACACATTTTCAAACTTGAGGGAATTAGACCTTCAACAAAAATCTCAGAGACATCGTCACCCCAAGTGAGCAGGTCCGAACCCCCTGGCTCATGAACTAGAGCAGGGGTGTCAAACTCATTCCATGGAGGGCCTAGTGTCTGCAGGTTTTAGTTTTTGTCCTTTCAATTAAGACCTAGACCACCAGGTGTGGGGAGTGCTATACTAATTAGTGACCTTAATTCATAAATCATGTACAAGGGATGAGTGAAAACCTGCAGACACTCGGCCCTCTGTGGAATGAGTTTGACACATGGACTAGAACCTTAACGAAACCTTTACTTCCCCTAGTGGTACCTTGACATAAATACATTTGACCTAAGAGCAACAACAACAACAAAAATATTTAACAAAGACTGTAGGGGCAGCACTTTAAACCAGAAATAAATTACAGATTGCACCTTTAATCAAAATGGTTGACATCATTAAAACATGTACACTACCGTTCAACAGTTTGGGGTCACTTAGAAATGTCCTTGTTTTTAAAAGAAAAGCTTATTTTTTGTCAGTTAAAATAACATCAAATTGATCAGAAATACTGTGCAGACATTGTTAATGTTGTAAATGCCTAATCGAACCCACAAATGCTGATGCTCCAGATACTCAGCTAGTCTAAAGAAGGCCAGTTTTATTGCTTCTTTAATCAGAACAACAGTTTTCAGCTGTGCTAACTTAATTGCAAAAGGGTTTTCTAATTATCAATTAGCCTTTTAAAATGATAAAGTGATGAACTTGGATTAGCTAACACAACGTGTCATTGGAACACAGGAGTGATGGTTGCTGATAATGGGCCTCTGTACACCTATGAAGATATTCCATTAAAAATCATCAGTTTCCAGCTACAATAGTAATTTACAACATTAACAATGTCTACACTGTATTTCTGACTAATTTTATGTTATTTTAATGGACAAAAAAATGTGCTGTTCTTTCAAAAACAAGGACATTTATAAGTGATCCCAAACATTTGAACGGTAGTATATAAATATATATATATTTTTTTAAATGTAATGCAGTTCAATTAGTTTTTTTTCATATTGGCCAGGGCCCTTATTTGGAGATTGTGACTGGAGCAAACAGAATGAACACATTGTCTTATGCACGGCTGTGGGATGGTCATATTTACCCATCATCATAATGCAGCAACTTGATGGCCACATCAAACCTCCACTTTATATGCCTGGCCTTGTGGATCTGTCCGAATCCCCCTCCACCAATCACTTCCCAGTCCTGCAGGCTGTCATTACCGATCAAGTCCAGTGGCGGGCTGCTGGGCAGCGGCAACGCCATCTTTCATTAAAAAAATTATTACAAAACACTGATGTTAAATACCTCAACTCAGACTTATCAAAATAGCATGAAGACATTTACAGTCAAGATATGAAGTTGACACAAAAAGTACATAACAGACTATCGCAACTCAGTTATTTGGCCAAATTAGTTTATATATATATATATATATATATATATATATTGCACTAAACAATTAAACTCTGTGTTGGGATTCGCATGTCAATAACCTGTGAACTGAACCTTTCTCTTTACGTCAGTATCATGTCCTAAAGGTCGTGTTCCCCTGCTCAGCGGCTGCATTCATCAACCAATGGGTGAGTGGCATATCATCAGCTGTGCCGTTGGGCACCAGACTGCTGTTTGATTTGATTTGATATTAAATGACTTAGTTTTAAATGAACTAACGTCATGTTCCATTGGTCAGACATTACTGACACCTGACATCATATGATGTGGTTGGCTGATGGTCCAGCCGTTGTAAGATCTGGCAGGTGTCAGTAATGTCTGACCAATGGAACATGACCTTAATTCATTTAAAACGCAGTCATTTAACATCAAATCAAATCAAAATGTATTTGTCACATACACATGGTTAGCAGATGTTAATGAGAGTGTAGCGAAATGCTTGTGCTTCTAGTTCCGACCGTGCAGTAATATCCAACAAGTAATCTAACCTAACAATTTCACAACAAGTACCTTATACACACAAGTGTAAAGGAATGAATAAGAATATGTACATAAAATAAAGGATTGAGTGATGGCCGAACGGCATCGGCAATATGCAGTAGATGGTATAGAGTACAGTATATACATATGTAGGGAGTAATGTAGGGTATGCAAACATTATATAAAGTGGCATTGTTTAAAGTGGCTAGTGATACATTTATTACATCAGGATGGCAAAATGCAGTAGATGGTATAGAGTACAGTAATTACACATGTAGGGAGTAATGTAGGGAATGTAAACATTAGTGGAATTGTTTAAAGTGGCTAGTGATACATTTATTACATCCATTTTTCCATTATTAAAGTGGCTAGAGTTGACCAATATATATATATATATATATATATATATATATATATATATATATCATATTGGGTGGGGTTCTGAATTAATGTAAATTTAGAAAATGCAAAAATAAAGTTGTTTTAGACCGGCAAACTGTGGAAAGAGAGACATTATACAGCTAGTGGGAGTTGTAGTTCATGTTTGTAGTTCTAAATAAACGGATGTAACTTTTCGGATTCGCGCTTCTTCTTGGCAGTCAAATACAGAGTTTCGAAACCCAGAGGTGCAAGACGAGACTTCCAGGAAAGATTGCGATACACACCAAACAGACCAGCCCGGGGTTTCAGAAGTCAATTAGAGAAGTGAAAGATTCTTCCGAAGTTGTTAACTTTCTCGAAATCTAAAGGCACAAGCTAGATTGGAGCCAATGTCTTAAATAGTTGAACATGGTATTACTCCAACCTCTGAAAGTAAAAACTGATACGTTTTCATTTTCGAAAAAACTGTATATTGTAGTCCTGCCTTTGATTTGACGGTCCGCACATGCGCAGTTCGCGTTAGAATAGATGACGTCATCAGTTTGAATAGCTTCATACTGTACGGTCTTTGTCAAATACTTTGAAAACCGTCAAATAAAAGTAAATTCACCCGGAAACACTTACCCGTTTTAATATTTATCTTAGTATGATCGCGTTGTCATGTCTTTGACAATGCAAACTTTTAGACACATTTTTTGCGTACAAAATAAAAATACGGAAGTTACATTTCAGGATCTGACAGTTTCTTCGACGTAAATAATGTAAATGTTATTCAATAGAAAATGTTATTAGCGATCATTATGAAACAACCACGTACCTGCATTTGGTGTGATTTGTTTAAACTGTTGGTCAATCGTGTGCAAATCGATGTAGGCTTATTGGTTCAGTTTAGCGAAGTATGAATTACTGATTGTTTATTGAAAAAGAGTCTGGCTGCTCTGTGTCTGGAAGTAGTGGGGATTTCCACTCTTATGCCAATTGCTACCACGTCATTTCTGGTGAAATATAATTCTTGCAGGATTTACTGATTCTGTTACACATAAAGGCAACAACAATAACAACATTTGTAGTAACCTGTATTAGCCTTTTGGTGTTTGGTGGACAGTCCCTGGGTTCGTGCCCCAGTTGGGGCTAACTATTTTTGTGTACATAAATTATTCTTTGATCGTGTATATTTGGTTGATCTAGACATGCACAGTGCTTAATTTGAGCCGGATCCGGTACATCTACACGAGAAAGAAAATCACTGTTTGTAATGTAAACATTATAATAAAAGCAACCAGAGTTCATTTCAGTTATGCCCTCAATACCTAATTCTGCTGCCCCCTAAAAAAAAACGTAATTGTAAAACGTAGATTTTCAGTCCGCGCCTGATATTCTTAGAATTCATTGTGTTGGGCGGGTCCGGTTTTATGGTTTGCGCAATATTATAGACTATGTTTTTGAGACCAACGTGTGGTCGTTGCTGCGGTGCGAGAGAGAAGCGCGCCTGTATTTCAGAACTAGAATGAGATTCACTCGATCTATTATCTTGCTCCCTCTCTCTGCTCTAATTGACACGCAACTCTCATCTCTTAAACGGTTGCACTTCATCATTTATACACTTATAGAATCATACCGCGGGAAGGTGCTGAAAGAGCAGCACCCCTGATTAATTTAAATGCATTTGCCGAAGTTATAAAATTATTATTTTGTTCTATGTTTATTCTTCTCTGTGATCTATGTTTATTCTGTTCTATTTTCTATGTTTATTCTTCTCTGTGATCTATGTTTATTCTGTTCTATTTTCATTGTTTAACTGGTAAACAACATCACTTCATTGTCTAATTTCTATGCTTTATTGTAGACACCGTCTTCATTGAGTTGAATTGAGTTCAGGATAAACAACAGAGGAAAAGTACAACAAAATGATGACTTCAGGTGAGTGCTTTACCGTGATTAAAACCCAAACTTCCCTCTCCCATAGGAGAGGACAGTTCAGTAGTGATACTCTACTGTTGTAGTGTAACAGCTTCCCTGTCATAGAGGACAGTTTAGTAGTGATACTCTATTGTAGTGTAACAGCTTCCCTATCATAGAGGACAGTTCAGTAGTGATACTCTACTATTGTAGTGTAACAGCTTCCCTATCATAGAGGACAGTTCAGTAGTGATACTCTACTATTGTAGTGTAACAGCTTCCCTATCATAGAGGACAGTTCAGTAGTGATACTCTACTATTGTAGTGTAACAGCTTCCCTATCATATAGAAGAGGACAGTTCAGTAGTGATGCTCTACTATTGTAGTGTAACAGCTTCCCTATCATATAGAAGAGGACAGTTCAGTAGTGATGCTCTACTATTGTAGTGTAACAGCTTCCCTATCATATAGAAGAGGACAGTTCAGTAATGATGCTCTACTATTGTAGTGTAACAGCTTCCCTATCATAGAGGACAGTTCAGTAGTGATACTCTACTATTGTAGTGTAACAGCTTCCCTATCATAGAGAAGAGGACAGTTCAGTAGTGATGCTCTACTATTGTAGTGTAACAGCTTCCCTATCATAGAGGACAGTTCAGTAGTGATACTCTACTATTGTAGTGTAACAGCTTCCCTATCATAGAGAAGAGGACAGTTCAGTAGTGATACTCTACTATTGTAGTGTAACAGCTTCCCTATCATAGAGAAGAGGACAGTTCAGTAGTGATGCTCTACTATTGTAGTGTAACAGCTACCCTATCATAGAGGACAGTTCAGTAGTGATGCTCTACTATTGTAGTGTAACAGCTTCCCTATCATAGAGGACAGTTCAGTAGTGATGCTCTACTATTGTAGTGTAACAGCTTCCCTATCATAGAGGACAGTTCAGTAGTGATACTCTACTATTGTAGTGTAACAGAATGGGGAACATAAAGCTGACAAAGATGCCTGAAGCCAAAGTAAAAGATAACCACTTGTTTTGTTTTTATTCTTTCAAGTATCATTAAATGACAGATCTGCTGAATACTGTAAAATGCAGCAGATTCTTAATGATTAATACTCGGTGTGTCTGTGTGTCACAGCTCCTGATAAACCAGATTGTGGGCCGATGGTGGTTACTTTTGGATTCTTGACGTTGGTCATTGGAATCGCTGTTGGAGTGAAACTGAAGGAGGCCACAGACCAGTTCATTCAACAACATAAATGGAAGATCATTGTCTTTGTCACTGTTTTTATTGTTGTTTGTATCATGGTGCTTCTGATCTTGAATAAACAGGAAGTATAGAGGGATATTAAGGAATGACCCATACAATTAGCAAACACTTCTCAGTCAGTCACACACAACTCCCTCTGGAAAATAACATCTGCTAAATGACTGAACTGTAAGCAACATTTGGAAAAAAGTGACTCATAGTAGGCTAGATGTATTTGTCTAAGATTGTATTTGTCATCCTATTTTAATGTGACCAAGATCCCTTTCCATCTCTGGCCATCTCTGTGTGTGCTCGTACTTTGTCAATGTTTGTGATTTATAGTTGTAAGTGTCTTTATAGATCAGTGGAACATCGACTTAATATTATGTTTTTGTAACCAATTGCCTGTGTCTCTTCAACTCATGTGTTTTTTTAACCAATTGCCTGTGTCTCTTCAACTCATGTGTTTTTGTAACCAATTGCCTGTGTCTCTTCAACTCATGTGTTTTTGTAACCAATTGCCTGTGTCTCTTCAACTCATGTGTTTTTGTAACCAATTGCCTGTGTCTCTTCAACTCATGTGTTTTTGTAACCAATTGCCTGTGTCTCTTCAACTCATGTGTTTTTGTAACCAATTGCCTGTGTCTCTTCAACTCATGTGTTTTTGCTCATCAACCTGTCAGTATGTTCTGGGCTGATTAAACCAAATAGTAAAATCACATTTTAACTGACGTCTTATTCTACAAGCTGACCTTAGAACTATGACCCAGTGACTAAAAACATTTCAACTAGACAAACACAGGGGACAACATTGAGGCCAACACCCCCAGCACGTAAGAGGGTTCACCGCATACATCGGGGGAAGAAGAACCCCCCCCCCCAATGAGACCCAGGACGGGCCACAGTTCAACAGGAGCTAAATGTCTTCAACTTATCAAGCAAGACCCTGACATCAGCTCACCTCAGTGTTCTCTATAAGGGGTTATGACCCTGACAGCAGCTCACCTCAGTGTTCTCAATAAGGGGTTATGACCCTGACAGCAGCTCACCTCAGTGTTCTCAATAAGGGGTTATGACCCTGACAGCAGCTCACCTCAGTGTTCTCAATAAGGGGTAATCATTGTACCCACTGCACACATGAATGAATTTGACGTCCAGATAGATCTATTCAAGTTTTTCCTTAGTCTGAGATTGCGTGAGTTCTTTGATAAGAGTGACACTACATGACCCCACGTGAAATGTCATCCTCAGTGAGATGTATACACAGGTCTACCCCGCTATTCAATAGACGTACTTGTCCTACCTTGAGTCAAGGAGAAGATGGAGCCTTTAACCCAGCTGAGGTACCTGACAACTCTGAGAGAACAACATTTAGAGCAAAACGTTTGTTTGTACCTCCCCCCAAATGCAATGCGTCCATAGAAACCTTCTGTAGGATTGTTGAATATTATGTAGGTGACCTACTGAAAGACAAACAGAAACACAAATCCTATGATAACCTGAGTAGAGACAAGAGAACGGCTCTTCAGTCAGATCCTTTGATTATCATAAAATAAATGTGACAAAGGAGGAATTTGTAAACAAAACAAATGTGACTATGTGAATAAATGTCGTCGACAACTATCTAAAGCACCAAATAAGAGCACCAGTACAAGATGCAATACCAACAACAATACCAACAACAATACCAACAACAATACCAATACCGACAACAATACCAACAACAATACCAACAACAATACCGACAACAATACCGACAACAATACCAACAACAATACCGACAACAATACCGACAACAATACCAATACCGACAACAATACCGACAACAATACCAATACCGACAACAATACCAATACCGACAACAATACCAACAACAATACCAATACCAACAACAATACCGACAACAATACCGACAACAATACCGACAACAATACCAATACCGACAACAATACCAATACCGACAACAATACCAACAACAATACCGACAACAATACCAATACCGACAACAATACCAATACCGACAACAATAACAATACCGCCAACAATACCGCCAACAATACCGACAACAATACCGACAACAATACCGACAACAATACCGACAACAATACCGACAACAATACCGACAACAATACCAATACCGACAACAATACCGACAACAATACCGACAACAATACCGACAACAATACCAATACCGACAACAATACCGACAACAATACCGACAACAATACCAACAACAATACCAACACCAATACCGACAACAATACCAACACCAACAACAATACCAATACCAACAACAATACCGACAACAATACCAACAACAATACCGACAACAACACCGACAACAACACCGACAACAACACCGACAACAATACCAACACCGACAACAATACCAACACCGACAACAATACCAACACCGACAACAATACCAACACCGACAACAATACCAACACCGACAACAATACCAACACCGACAACAATACCAACACCGACAACAATACCAACACCGACAACAATACCAACACCGACAACAATATCGACAACAATACCGACAACAATACCAACAACAATACCAACACCAATATAGACAACAATACCGACAACAATACCAACAACAATACCAACACCAATATAGACAACAATACCGACAACAATACCGACAACAATACCAACACCAATACCAACACCAATACCAACAACAATACCAACAACAATACCAACACCAATACCGACAACAATACCGACACCGACAACAATACCAACACCGACAACAATACCAACAACAATACCAATACCGACAACAATACCAACACCGACAACAATACCAACACCGACAACAATACCAACACCGACAACAATACCAATACCGACAACAATACCAACAACAATACCAACAACAATACCAATACCAACAACAATACCGACAACAATACCGACAACAATACCAATACCGACAACAATACCAACACCGACAACAATATCGACAACAATACCGACAACAATACCAACAACAATACCAACACCAATATAGACAACAATACCGACAACAATACCGACAACAATACCAACACCAATACCAACAACAATACCAACAACAATACCAATACCAACACCAATACCAACACAAATACCGACAACAATACCGACACCGACAACAATACCAACACCGACAACAATACCAACACCGACAACAATACCAACACCGACAACAATACCAATACCGACAACAATACCAATACCGACAACAATACCAACAACAATACCAACAACAATACCAATACCAACAACAATACCGACAACAATACCGACAACAATACCAACACCGACAACAATACCAATACCGACAACAATACCAACAACAATACCGACAACAATACCGACAACAATACCGACAACAATACCGACAACAATACCGACAACAATACCGACAACAATACCAACACCGACAACAATACCAATACCGACAACAATACCAATACCGACAACAATACCAACACCGACAACAATACCAACACCGACAACAATACCAACACCGACAACAATACCAACACCGACAACAATACCAACACCGACAACAATATCGACAAAAATACCGACAACAATACCAACAACAATACCAACACCAATATAGACAACAATACCGACAACAATACCGACACCAATACCAACACCAATACCAACAACAATACCAACACCAATACCGACAACAATACCGACACCGACAACAATACCAACACCGACAACAATACCAACACCGACAACAATACCAATACCGACAACAATACCAACACCGACAACAATACCAACACCGACAACAATACCAATACCGACAACAATACCAATACCGACAACAATACCAATACCGACAACAATACCAACAACAATACCAACAACAATACCAATACCAACAACAATACCGACAACAATACCGACACCGACAACAATACCAACACCGACAACAATACCAACACCGACAACAATACCAACACCGACAACAATACCAATACCGACAACAATACCAACACCGACAACAATACCAACACCGACAACAATACCAACACCGACAACAATACCAATACCGACAACAATACCAATACCGACAACAATACCAACAACAATACCAACAACAATACCAATACCAACAACAATACCGACAACAATACCAACACCGACAACAATACCAATACCGACAACAATACCAATACCGACAACAATACCAACACCGACAACAATACCAACACCGACAACAATATCGACAACAATACCGACAACAATACCAATAATAATACCAACACCAATATAGACAACAATACCGACAACAATACCGACAACAATACCAACAACAATACCAACACCAATACCGACAACAATACCGACACCGACAACAATACCAACACCGACAACAATACCAACACCGACAACAATACCAACACCGACAACAATACCAACACCGACAACAATACCAATACCGACAACAATACCAATACCGACAACAATACCAACAACAATACCAACAACAATACCAATACCAACAACAATACCGACAACAATACCGACAACAATACCGACAACAATACCAACACCGACAACAATACCAATACCGACAACAATACCGACAACAATACCAACAACAATACCAATACCAACAACAATACCGACAACAATACCGACAACAATACCAACACCGACAACAATACCAATACCGACAACAATACCAATACCGACAACAATACCAACACCGACAACAATACCAACACCGACAACAATACCAACACCGACAACAATATCGACAACAATACCGACAACAATACCAACAACAATACCAACACCAATATAGACAACAATACCGACAACAATACCGACAACAATACCAACACCAATACCAACAACAATACCAACACCAATACCAACACCAATACCGACAACAATACCGACACCGACAACAATACCGACACCGACAACAATACCAATACCGACAACAATACCAACACCAACAACAATACCAACACCGACAACAATACCAACACCGACAACAATACCAACAACAATACCAACAACAATACCAACAACAATACCAATACCAACAACAATACCGACAACAATACCAATACCGACAACAATACCAATACCGACAACAATACCAATACCGACAACAATACCGACACCGACAACAATACCGACACCGACAACAATACCGACAACAATACCGACAACAATACCAACACCAATACCAACACCAACACCAACACCAATACCGACAACAATACCGACAACAATACCGACAACAATACCAACAACAATACCGACAACAATACCGACAACAATACCGACAACAATACCGACAACAATACCGACAACAATACCGACAACAATGCCGACACCGACAACAATACCAACACCGACAACAATACCAACAACAATACCAACACCGACAACAATACCAACACCGACAACAATACCAACACCGACAACAATACCAACAACAATACCAACAACAGTACCAATACCGACAACAATACCGACAACAATACCGACAACAATACCAATACCGACAACAATACCAATACCGACAATACCAATACCGACAACAATACCAATACCGACAACAATACCAACAACAATACCAATACCAACACCGACAACAATACCGACAACAATACCAACAACAATACCGACAACAATACCAATACCGACAACAATACCAATACCGACAACAATACCAACACCGACAACAATACCAACAACAATACCAATACCAACAACAATACCAATACCGACAACAATACCAACAACAATACCAATACCGACAACAATACCAATACCGACAACAATACCGACAACAATACCAATACCGACAACAAAACCGACAACAATACCAATACCAACAACAATACCAACAACAATACCAATACCGACAACAATACCAACAACAATACCAATACCGACAACAATACCAACAACAATACCAACAACAAAACCAACAACAATACAAACAATACCAACAACAATACCAATACCGACAACAATACCAACACCGACAACAGTACCAACACCGACAACAATACCAACACCGACAACAATACCGACAACAATACCAATACCGACAACAATACCAACAACAATACCAATCCCGACAACAATACCGACAACAATACCGACAACAATACCGACAACAATACCAATACCGACAACAATACCGACAACAATACCAATACCGACAACAATACCAACAACAATACCAATACCAACAACAATACCAACACCGACAACAATACCAACACCGACAACAATACCGACACCGACAACAATACCGACACCAATACCGACAACAATACCGACAACAATACCAACACCAACAACAATACCGACAACAATACCGACAACAATACCAATACCAACAACAATACCAATACCAACAACAATACCGACAACAATACCGACAACAACACCGACAACAATACCAACAACAATACCAATACCAACAACAATACCGACAACAATACCAACAACAATACCGAAAACAATACCAACACCGACAACAATACCAATACCGACAACAATACCAACACCGACAACAATACCAATACCGACAACACCAACAACAATACCAATACCAACAACAATACCAATACCGACAACAATACCAATACCGACAACAATACCAATACCGACAACAATACCAATACCGACAACAATACCAATACCGACAACAATACCAATACCGACAACAATACCAATACCGACAACAACACCGACAACAATACCAATACCAACAACAATACCGAAAACAATACCAACAACAATACCAATACCGACAACACCAACAACAATACCAATACCGACAACAATACCAATACCGACAACAATACCAATACCGACAACAATACCAACAACAATACCGATAACAATAGCAATACCGACAACAATTCCAACAACAATACCAATACCGACAACAATACCGACAACAATACCAACAACAATACCAATACCAACAACAATACCAACAACAATACCGATAACAATACCGATACCGACAACAATTCCAACAACAATACCAATACCGACAACAATACCAACAACAAAACCAACAACAATACAAACAACAATACCAACAACAATACCAACAACAATACCAATACCGACAACAATACCAATACCGACAACAATACCAACACCGACAACAATACCAATACCGACAACAATACCGACAATACCAATACCGACAACAATACCAACAACAATACCAATCCCGACAACAATACCGACAACAATACCGACAACAATACCGACAACAATACCGACAACAATACCAATACCGACAACAATACCGACAACAATACCAACACCGACAACAATACCAACACCGACAACAATACCAACACCGACAACAATACCAACACCGACAACAATACCAACAACAATACCGACAACAATACCGACACCGACAACAATACCGACAACAATACCGACAACAATACCAATACCAACAACAATACCGACAACAATACCAACAACAATACCGACAACAATACCGACAACAATACCGACACCGACAACAATACCGACAACAATACCAATACCAACAACAATACCAATACCAACAACAATACCGACAACAATACCGACAACAATACCGACAACAATACCAACAACAATACCAACAACAATACCAATACCGACAACAACAACAATACCGAAAACAATACCAATACCGACAACAATACCAACAACAATACCAACACCGACAACAATACCAATACCAACAACAATACCGACAACAATACCAATACCGACAACAATACCGACAACAATACCAATAACGACAACAATACCGACAACAATACCGACAACAACACCGACAACAATACCAACACCGACAACAATACCGACAACAATACCAATACCAATACCGACAACAATACCGACAACAATACCAACCACAATACCAACAACAATACCAATACCGACAACAATACCGACAACAATACCAATAACAATACCGACAACAATACCAATAACAGCATAACCAGCCCTACAAATATATCATGTGTTAGGGTAGTAGTTGTCATAGGGACAACACCAGGACTCTAGTGGGTTACTGACTTCCCTGAGGAAGATGCCTGTAACGATTTTCTTGTGTCAAAGGAGAGGCGGACCAAAACGCAGCGTGGTTATTATTCATGGTTCTTTAATAAAGAAACTATACATGAATAGACGAACAAAACCAATAAATGTGAAAAACCCAAACCAGCCCGATCTGGTGCAAACACAGCGACAGGAACAATCACCCACAAACCCCAACACCAAACAGGCTACCTAAATATGGTTCCCAATCAGAGACAATGACTAACACCTGCCTCTGATTGAGAACCATATCAGGCCAAACACAGAAACAGACAAACTAGACACACAACATAGAATGCCCACTCAGATCACATCCTGACAAAACAAAACATAGAAACATACAAAGCAAACTATGGTCAGTGTGTGACAATGCCATCCTTTTTTGTGTCAGGTTTCCCCTGCTAGTACTATTGCATTGAATATGAACTCAAAATCAGTTAAACAGTCATATTGAAATGTTTAAAGATTGCCCACCCACCTGTGTCAGGTGATCTGATAAGTCACTTCCAAGAAGCTATCAAAGGTTGTCTCAGAACATGTTAGGGTGTCAATGAAATGCAGGTTGACATTTATTTTCATTCATCTTAACCTGGAGGCAGAACTGAGAGATTTCCGCTAGATGAGTCAGCTGCAAAGTCTGAATGTAGCCATTCAAACAACACAATATTAGAAGGTAGCCATCAAAACAACACAATATTAGAATGTACCCATCAAAACAACAGTATTAGAATGTACCCATCAAAACAACAGTATTAGAATATAGCCATCAAAACAACACAATATTAGAATGTAGCCATCAAAACAACAGTATTAGAATGTACCCATCAAAACAACAGTATTAGAATATAGCCATCAAAACAACACAATATTAGAAGGTACCCATCAAAACAACACAATATTAGAATGTAGCCATCAAAACAACAGTATTAGAAGGTACCCATCAAAACAACACAATATTAGAAGGTAGCCATCAAAACAACACAATATTAGAAGGTAGCCATCAAAACAACAGTATTAGAATGTACCCATCAACACAACAGTATTAGAATGTACCCATCAACACAGTATTAGAATGTACCCATCAACACAGTATTAGAATGTAGCCATCAAAACAACACAATATTAGAATGTACCCATCAAAACAACAGTATTAGAATGTACCCATCAACACAGTATTAGAAGGTAGCCATCAGCACAATATTAGAATGTAGCCATCAACACAATATTAGAATGTAGCCATCAAAACAACACAATATTAGAAGATAGCCATCAAAACAACACAGTAATAGAATGTAGCCATCAAAACAACACAATATTAGAATGCAGCCATCAAAACAACAGTATTAGAATGTACCCATCAACACAACAGTATTAGAATGTACCCATCAAAACAACAGTATTAGAATGTACCCATCAACACAGTATTAGAATGTAGCCATCAAAACAACACAATATTAGAATGTACCCATCAAAACAACAGTATTAGAATGTACCCATCAACACAGTATTAGAAGGTAGCCATCAACACAATATTAGAATGTAGCCATCAAAACAACACAATATTAGAATGTAGCCATCAAAACAACACAATATTAGAAGATAGCCATCAAAACAACACAATATTAGAATGTAGCCATCAACACAATATTAGAATGTAGCCATCAAAATAACACAGTAATAGAATGTAGCCATCAACACAACAGTATTAGAATGTAGCCATCAACACAATATTAGAATGTAGCCATCAAAATAACACAGTAATAGAATGTATCCATCAACACAATATTAGAATGTAGCCATCAAAATAACACAGTAATAGAATGTAGCCATCAACACAATATTAGAATGTAGCCATCAAAACAATATTAGAATGTAGCCATCAAAACAACACAATAGTAGAATGTAGTCATCAACACAATATTAGAATGTAGCCATCAAAATAACACAATATTAGAAGGTAGCCATCAACACAATATTAGAATGTAGCCATCATAATAACACAGTAATAGAATGTAGCCATCAACACAATATTAGAATGTAGCCATCAAAACAACACAATATTAGAATGTAGCCATCAACACAATATTAGAATGTAGCCATCAAAATAACACAGTAATAGAATGTAGCCATAAAAACAACACAGTAATAGAATGTAGCCATCAACACAATATTAGAATGTAGTCATCAACACAATATTAGAATGTAGCCATCAACACAATATTAGAATGTAGCCATCAACACAACACAATATTAGAATGTAGCCATCAAAACAACACAATATTAGAATGTAGCCATCAAAACAACACAATATTAGAATGTAGCCATCAACACAATATTAGAATGTAGTCATCAACACAATATTAGAATGTAGCCATCAACACAATATTAGAATGTAGCCATCAACACAATATTAGAATGTAGCCATCAAAACAACACAATATTAGAATGTAGCCATTAACACAATATTAGAATGTAGCCATCAAAACAATATTAGAATGTAGCCATCAACACAGTAATAGAATGTAGCCATCAAAACAACACAGTAATAGAACGTAGCCATCAACACAATATTAGAATGTAGCCATCAACACAATATTAGAATATATCCATCAAAACAATATTAGAATATAGCCATCAAAACAAAACAATATTAGAATGTAGCCAACAAAACAACACAATATTAGAATGTACCCATCAAAACAACACAATATTAGAATGTAGCCATCAAAACAATATTAGAATGTAGCCATCAAAACAACACAATATTAGAATGTAGCCATCAACACAATATTAGAATGTAGCCATCAACACAATATTAGAATGTAGCCATCAAAACAACACAATATTAGAATGTAGCCATCAACACAATATTAGAATGTAGCCATCAAAACAACACAATATTAGAATGTAGCCATCAACACAATATTAGAATGTAGTGATCAACACAATATTAGAATGTAGCCATCAACACAATATTAGAATGTAGCCATCCACACAATATTAGAATGTAGTCATCAACACAATATTAGAATGTAGTCATCAACACAATATCAGAATGTAGCCATCAACACAATATTAGAATGTAGCCATCAAAACAACACAATATTAGAATGTAGCCATTAACACAATATTAGAATGTACCCATCAAAACAACACAATATTATAATGTAGTCATCAAAACAACACAATATTAGAAGGTAGCCATCAAAACAACAGTATTAGAATGTACCCATCAACACAACAGTATTAGAATGTACCCATCAAAACAACAGTATTAGAATGTACCCATCAACACAGTATTAGAATGTAGCCATCAAAACAACACAATATTAGAATGTACCCATCAAAACAACAGTATTAGAATGTACCCATCAACACAGTATTAGAAGGTAGCCATCAACACAATATTAGAATGTAGCCATCAACACAATATTAGAATGTAGCCATCAAAACAACACAATATTAGAATGTAGCCATCAAAACAACACAATATTAGAAGATAGCCATCAAAACAACACAGTAATAGAATGTAGCCATCAAAACAACACAATATTAGAATGTAGCCATCAAAACAACAGTATTAGAATGTAGCCATCAACACAACAGTATTAGAATGTACCCATCAAAACAACAGTATTAGAATGTACCCATCAACACAGTATTAGAATGTAGCCATCAAAACAACACAATATTAGAATGTACCCATCAAAACAACAGTATTAGAATGTACCCATCAACACAGTATTAGAAGGTAGCCATCAACACAATATTAGAATGTAGCCATCAACACAATATTAGAATGTAGCCATCAAAACAACACAATATTAGAATGTAGCCATCAAAACAACACAATATTAGAAGATAGCCATCAAAACAACACAGTAATAGAATGTAGCCATCAAAACAACACAATATTAGAATGTAGCCATCAACAAAATATTAGAATGTAGCCATCAAAATAACACAGTAATAGAATGTAGCCATCAACACAACAGTATTAGAATGTAGCCATCAACACAATATTAGAATGTAGCCATCAAAATAACACAGTAATAGAATGTATCCATCAACACAATATTAGAATGTAGCCATCAAAATAACACAGTAAAAGAATGTAGCCATCAACACAATATTAGAATGTAGCCATCAAAACAATATTAGAATGTCGCCTCCAAAACAACACAATATTAGAATGTAGCCATCAACACAATATTAGAATGTAGCCATCAAAATAACACAATATTAGAAGGTAGCCATCAACACAATATTAGAATGTAGCCATCATAATAACACAGTAATAGAATGTAGCCATCAACACAATATTAGAATGTAGCCATCAAAACAACACAATATTAGAATGTAGCCATCAACACAATATTAGAATGTAGCCATCAAAATAACACAGTAATAGAATGTAGCCATAAAAACAACACAGTAATAGAATGTAGCCATCAACACAATATTAGAATGTAGTCATCAACACAATATTAGAATGTAGCCATCAACACAATATTAGAATGTAGCCATCAACACAACACAATATTAGAATGTAGCCATCAAAACAACACAATATTAGAATGTAGCCATCAAAACAACACAATATTAGAATGTAGCCATCAACACAATATTAGAATGTAGTCATCAACACAATATTAGAATGTAGCCATCAACACAATATTAGAATGTAGCCATCAACACAATATTAGAATGTAGCCATCAAAACAACACAATATTAGAATGTAGCCATTAACACAATATTAGAATGTAGCCATCAACACAATATTAGAATGTAGTCATCAACACAATATTAGAATGTAGTCATCAACACAATATTAGAATGTAGCCATCAACACAACACAATATTAGAATGTAGCCATCAACACAATATTAGAATGTAGCCATCAAAACAACACAATATTAGAATGTAGCCATTAACACAATATTAGAATGTAGCCATCAAAACAATATTAGAATGTAGCCATCAACACAGTAATAGAATGTAGCCATCAAAACAACACAGTAATAGAATGTAGCCATCAAAACAACACAGTAATAGAATGTAGCCATCAACACAATATTAGAATGTAGCCATCAACACAATATTAGAATATATCCATCAAAACAATATTAGAATATAGCCATCAAAACAACACAATATTAGAATGTATCCAACAAAACAACACAATATTAGAATGTACCCATCAAAACAACACAATATTAGAATGTAGCCATCAAAACAATATTAGAATGTAGTCATCAAAACAACACAATATTAGAATGTAGCCATCAACACAATATTAGAATGTAGTGATCAACACAATATTAGAATGTAGCCATCAACACAATATTATAATGTAGCCATCCACACAATATTAGAATGTAGTCATCAACACAATATTAGAATGTAGTCATCAACACAATATCAGAATGTAGCCATCAACACAATATTAGAATGTAGCCATCAAAACAACACAATATTAGAATGTAGCCATTAACACAATATTAGAATGTACCCATCAAAACAACACAATATTATAATGTAGTCATCAAAACAACACAATATTAGAAGGTAGCCATCAAAACAACAGTATTAGAATGTACCGATCAACACAACAGTATTAGAATGTACCCATCAAAACAACAGTATTAGAATGTACCCATCAACACAGTATTAGAATGTAGCCATCAAAACAACACAATATTAGAAGATAGCCATCAAAACAACACAGTAATAGAATGTAGCCATCAAAACAACACAATATTAGAATGTAGCCATTAACACAATATTAGAATGTAGCCATTAACACAATATTAGAATGTAGCCATCAAAACAATATTAGAATGTAGCCATCAACACAGTAATAGAATGTAGCCATCAAAACAACACAGTAATAGAATGTAGCCATCAAAACAACACAGTAATAGAATGTAGCCATCAACACAATATTAGAATGTAGCCATCAACACAATATTAGAATATATCCATCAAAACAATATTAGAATATAGCCATCAAAACAACACAATATTAGAATGTATCCAACAAAACAACACAATATTAGAATGTACCCATCAAAACAACACAATATTAGAATGTAGCCATCAAAACAATATTAGAATGTAGCCATCAAAACAACACAATATTAGAATGTAGCCATCAACACAATATTAGAATGTAGTGATCAACACAATATTAGAATGTAGCCATCAACACAATATTAGAATGTAGCCATCCACACAATATTAGAATGTAGTCATCAACACAATATTAGAATGTAGTCATCAACACAATATCAGAATGTAGCCATCAACACAATATTAGAATGTAGCCATCAAAACAACACAATATTAGAATGTAGCCATCAACACAATATTAGAATGTAGCCATCAAAATAACACAGTAATAGAATGTAGCCATAAAAACAACACAGTAATAGAATGTAGCCATCAACACAATATTAGAATGTAGTCATCAACACAATATTAGAATGTAGCCATCAACACAATATTAGAATGTAGCCATCAACACAACACAATATTAGAATGTAGCCATCAAAACAACACAATATTAGAATGTAGCCATCAAAACAACACAATATTAGAATGTAGCCATCAACACAATAGTAGAATGTAGTCATCAACACAATATTAGAATGTAGCCATCAACACAATATTAGAATGTAGCCATCAACACAATATTAGAATGTAGCCATCAAAACAACACAATATTAGAATGTAGCCATTAACACAATATTAGAATGTAGCCATCAAAACAATATTAGAATGTAGCCATCAACACAATATTAGAATGTAGCCATCAAAACAACACAATATTAGAATGTAGCCATTAACTCAATATTAGAATGTAGCCATCAAAACAATATTAGAATGTAGCCATCAACACAGTAATAGAATGTAGCCATCAAAACAACACAGTAATAGAATGTAGCCATCAACACAATATTAGAATATATCCATCAAAACAATATTAGAATATAGCCATCAAAACAACACAATATTAGAATGTAGCCAACAAAACAACACAATATTAGAATGTACCCATCAAAACAACACAATATTAGAATGCAGCCATCAAAACAATATTAGAATGTAGCCATCAAAACAACACAATATTAGAATGTAGCCATCAACACAATATTAGAATGTAGTGATCAACACAATATTAGAATGTAGCCATCAACACAATATTAGAATGTAGCCATCCACAAAATATTAGAATGTAGTCATCAACACAATATTAGAATGTAGTCATCAACACAATATCAGAATGTAGCCATCAACACAATATTAGAATGTAGCCATCAAAACAACACAATATTAGAATGTAGCCATTAACACAATATTAGAATGTACCCATCAAAACAACACACTATTAGAATGTAGCCATCAACACAATATTAGAATGTAGCCATCAAAACAACAAAATATTAGAATGTAGCCATCAACACAATATTAGAATGTAGCCATCAACACAATATTAGAATGTAGTGATCAACAAAATATTAGAATGTAGCCATCAACACAATATTAGAATGTAGCCATCCACACAATATTAGAATGTAGTCATCAACACAATATTAGAATGTAGCCATCAACACAATATCAGAATGTAGTGATCAACAAAATATTAGAATGTAGCCATCAACACAATATTAGAATGTAGTGATCAACAAAATATTAGAATGTAGCCATCAACACAATATTAGAATGTAGCCATCCACACAATATTAGAATGTAGTCATCAACACAATATTAGAATGTAGCCATCAACACAATATTAGAATGTAGCCATCCACACAATATTAGAATGTAGTCATCAACACAATATCAGAATGTAGCCATCAACACAATATTAGAATGTAGCCATCAAAACAACACAATATTAGAATGTAGCCATTAACACAATATTAGAATGTACCCATCAAAACAACACAATATTATAATGTAGTCATCAAAACAACACAATATTAGAAGGTAGCCATCAAAACAACAGTATTAGAATGTACCGATCAACACAACAGTATTAGAATGTACCCATCAAAACAACAGTATTAGAATGTACCCATCAACACAGTATTAGAATGTAGCCATCAAAACAACACAATATTAGAATGTACCCATCAAAACAACAGTATTAGAATGTACCCATCAACACAGTATTAGAAGGTAGCCATCAACACAATATTAGAATGTAGCCATCAACACAATATTAGAATGTAGCCATCAAAACAACACAATATTAGAATGTAGCCATCAAAACAACACAATATTAGAAGATAGCCATCAAAACAACACAGTAATAGAATGTAGCCATCAAAACAACACAATATTAGAATGTAGCCATCAAAACAACAGTATTAGAATGTAGCCATCAACACAACAGTATTAGAATGTACCCATCAAAACAACAGTATTAGAATGTACCCATCAACACAGTATTAGAATGTAGCCATCAAAACAACACAATATTAGAATGTACCCATCAAAACAACAGTATTAGAATGTACCCATCAACACAGTATTAGAAGGTAGCCATCAACACAATATTAGAATGTAGCCATCAACACAATATTAGAATGTAGCCATCAAAACAACACAATATTAGAATGTAGCCATCAAAACAACACAATATTAGAAGATAGCCATCAAAACAACACAGTAATAGAATGTAGCCATCAAAACAACACAATATTAGAATGTAGCCATCAACACAATATTAGAATGTAGCAATCAAAATAACACAGTAATAGAATGTAGCCATCAACACAACAGTATTAGGATTTAGCCATCAACACAATATTAGAATGTAGCCATCAAAATAACACAGTAATAGAATGTATCCATCAACACAATATTAGAATGTAGCCATCAAAATAACACAGTAATAGAATGTAGCCATCAACACAATATTAGAATGTAGCCATCAAAACAATATTAGAATGTAGCCATCAACACAATATTAGAATGATGCCATCAACACAACACAATATTAGAAGGTAGCTTTCAACACAATATTAGAATGTAGCCATCATAATAACACAGTAATAGAATGTAGCCATCAACACAATATTAGAATGTAGCCATCAAAATAACACAGTAATAGAATGTAGCCATAAAAACAACACAGTAATAGAATGTAGCCATCAACACAATATTAGAATGTAGTCATCAACACAATATTAGAATGTAGCCATTAACACAATATTAGAATGTAGCCATCAACAATATTAGAATGTAGCCATCAACACAGTATTAGAATGTAGCCATCAACACAGTATTAGAATGTAGCCATCAACACAATATTAGAATGTAGCCATCAACACAATATTAGAATGTAGCCATCAACACAGTATTAGAATGTAGCCATCAACACAGTATTAGAATGTAGCCATCAACACAATATTAGAATGTAGCCATCAACACAATATTAGAATGTAGCCATCCACACAATATTAGAATGTAGTCATCAACACAATATTAGAATGTAGTCATCAACACAATATCAGAATGTAGCCATCAACACAATATTAGAATGTAGCCATCAAAACAACACAATATTAGAATGTAGCCATTAACACAATATTAGAATGTACCCATCAAAACAACACAATATTTTAATGTAGTCATCAAAACAACACAATATTAGAATGTAGTCATCAACACAATATTAGAATGTACCCATCAACACAATATTAGAATGTACCCATCAACACAGTATTAGAATGTAGCCATCAACACAATATTAGAATGTAGCCATCAACACAATATTAGAATGTAGCCATCAACACAATATTAGAATGTAGCCATTAACACAATATTAGAATGTAGCCATCCACACAATAGTAGAATGTAGCCATTAACACAATATTAGAATGTAGCCATCAACACAATATTAGAATGTAGCCATCAACACAATATTAGAATGTAGCCATCCACACAATATTAGAATGTAGCCATCCACACAATATTAGAATGTAGCCATCCACACAATATTAGAATGTAGCCATCAACACAATATTAGAATGTACCCATCAAAACAGTATTAGAATGTAGCCATCAACACAATATTAGAATGTAGCCATCAACACAATATTAGAATGTAGCCATCCACACAATATTAGAATGTAGTCATCAACACAATATTAGAATGTAGTCATCAACACAATATCAGAATGTAGCCATCAACACAATATTAGAATGTAGCCATCAAAACAACACAATATTAGAATGTAGCCATTAACACAATATTAGAATGTACCCATCAAAACAACACACTATTAGAATGTAGCCATCAACACAATATTAGAATGTAGCCATCAAAACAACAAAATATTAGAATGTAGCCATCAACACAATATTAGAATGTAGCCATCAACACAATATTAGAATGTAGTGATCAACAAAATATTAGAATGTAGCCATCAACACAATATTAGAATGTAGCCATCCACACAATATTAGAATGTAGTCATCAACACAATATTAGAATGTAGCCATCAACACAATATCAGAATGTAGTGATCAACAAAATATTAGAATGTAGCCATCAACACAATATTAGAATGTAGTGATCAACAAAATATTAGAATGTAGCCATCAACACAATATTAGAATGTAGCCATCCACACAATATTAGAATGTAGTCATCAACACAATATTAGAATGTAGCCATCAACACAATATTAGAATGTAGCCATCCACACAATATTAGAATGTAGTCATCAACACAATATCAGAATGTAGCCATCAACACAATATTAGAATGTAGCCATCAAAACAACACAATATTAGAATGTAGCCATTAACACAATATTAGAATGTACCCATCAAAACAACACAATATTATAATGTAGTCATCAAAACAACACAATATTAGAAGGTAGCCATCAAAACAACAGTATTAGAATGTACCGATCAACACAACAGTATTAGAATGTACCCATCAAAACAACAGTATTAGAATGTACCCATCAACACAGTATTAGAATGTAGCCATCAAAACAACACAATATTAGAATGTACCCATCAAAACAACAGTATTAGAATGTACCCATCAACACAGTATTAGAAGGTAGCCATCAACACAATATTAGAATGTAGCCATCAACACAATATTAGAATGTAGCCATCAAAACAACACAATATTAGAATGTAGCCATCAAAACAACACAATATTAGAAGATAGCCATCAAAACAACACAGTAATAGAATGTAGCCATCAAAACAACACAATATTAGAATGTAGCCATCAAAACAACAGTATTAGAATGTAGCCATCAACACAACAGTATTAGAATGTACCCATCAAAACAACAGTATTAGAATGTACCCATCAACACAGTATTAGAATGTAGCCATCAAAACAACACAATATTAGAATGTACCCATCAAAACAACAGTATTAGAATGTACCCATCAACACAGTATTAGAAGGTAGCCATCAACACAATATTAGAATGTAGCCATCAACACAATATTAGAATGTAGCCATCAAAACAACACAATATTAGAATGTAGCCATCAAAACAACACAATATTAGAAGATAGCCATCAAAACAACACAGTAATAGAATGTAGCCATCAAAACAACACAATATTAGAATGTAGCCATCAACACAATATTAGAATGTAGCAATCAAAATAACACAGTAATAGAATGTAGCCATCAACACAACAGTATTAGGATTTAGCCATCAACACAATATTAGAATGTAGCCATCAAAATAACACAGTAATAGAATGTATCCATCAACACAATATTAGAATGTAGCCATCAAAATAACACAGTAATAGAATGTAGCCATCAACACAATATTAGAATGTAGCCATCAAAACAATATTAGAATGTAGCCATCAACACAATATTAGAATGATGCCATCAACACAACACAATATTAGAAGGTAGCTTTCAACACAATATTAGAATGTAGCCATCATAATAACACAGTAATAGAATGTAGCCATCAACACAATATTAGAATGTAGCCATCAAAATAACACAGTAATAGAATGTAGCCATAAAAACAACACAGTAATAGAATGTAGCCATCAACACAATATTAGAATGTAGTCATCAACACAATATTAGAATGTAGCCATTAACACAATATTAGAATGTAGCCATCAACAATATTAGAATGTAGCCATCAACACAGTATTAGAATGTAGCCATCAACACAGTATTAGAATGTAGCCATCAACACAATATTAGAATGTAGCCATCAACACAATATTAGAATGTAGCCATCAACACAGTATTAGAATGTAGCCATCAACACAGTATTAGAATGTAGCCATCAACACAATATTAGAATGTAGCCATCAACACAATATTAGAATGTAGCCATCCACACAATATTAGAATGTAGTCATCAACACAATATTAGAATGTAGTCATCAACACAATATCAGAATGTAGCCATCAACACAATATTAGAATGTAGCCATCAAAACAACACAATATTAGAATGTAGCCATTAACACAATATTAGAATGTACCCATCAAAACAACACAATATTTTAATGTAGTCATCAAAACAACACAATATTAGAATGTAGTCATCAACACAATATTAGAATGTACCCATCAACACAATATTAGAATGTACCCATCAACACAGTATTAGAATGTAGCCATCAACACAATATTAGAATGTAGCCATCAACACAATATTAGAATGTAGCCATCAACACAATATTAGAATGTAGCCATTAACACAATATTAGAATGTAGCCATCCACACAATAGTAGAATGTAGCCATTAACACAATATTAGAATGTAGCCATCAACACAATATTAGAATGTAGCCATCAACACAATATTAGAATGTAGCCATCCACACAATATTAGAATGTAGCCATCCACACAATATTAGAATGTAGCCATCCACACAATATTAGAATGTAGCCATCAACACAATATTAGAATGTACCCATCAAAACAGTATTAGAATGTAGCCATCAACACAATATTAGAATGTAGCCATCAACACAATATTAGAATGTAGCCATCCACACAATATTAGAATGTAGTCATCAACACAATATTAGAATGTAGTCATCAACACAATATCAGAATGTAGCCATCAACACAATATTAGAATGTAGCCATCAAAACAACACAATATTAGAATGTAGCCATTAACACAATATTAGAATGTACCCATCAAAACAACACAATATTTTAATGTAGTCATCAAAACAACACAATATTAGAATGTAGTCATCAACACAATATTAGAATGTACCCATCAACACAATATTAGAATGTACCCATCAACACAGTATTAGAATGTAGCCATCAACACAATATTAGAATGTAGCCATCAACACAATATTAGAATGTAGCCATCAACACAATATTAGAATGTAGCCATTAACACAATATTAGAATGTAGCCATCCACACAATAGTAGAATGTAGCCATTAACACAATATTAGAATGTAGCCATCAACACAATATTAGAATGTAGCCATCAACACAATATTAGAATGTAGCCATCCACACAATATTAGAATGTAGCCATCCACACAATATTAGAATGTAGCCATCCACACAATATTAGAATGTAGCCATCAACACAATATTAGAATGTACCCATCAAAACAACACAATATTAGAATGTAGCCATCAACACAATATTCGAATGTAGCCATCAACACAATATTAGAATGTACCCATCAAAACAACACAATATTAGAATGTAGCCATCAACACAATATTCGAATGTAGCCATCAACACAATATTAGAATGTAGCCATCAACACAATATTAGAATGTAGCCATCAACACAATATTAGAATGTAGCCATCAACACAATATTAGAATGTAGCCATCAACACAATATTAGAATGTAGCCATCAACACAATATTAGAATGTAGACATCAACACAATATTAACCTATGGAGAGTGTCTTCAGAATGGAGACCAATGAAAGGTAGCCATCAAAACAACTGACACACATTCTTCAACCCGATGGTAGAATAGTGTATGGTGGGAATAGTAGGGTGAAAACATTCTGTGAGTCATCCCCCACTGGGCACAGTCGTACGTCAGTTCAACGTCTTGTTATGATTTACGTTTGATTGAGTTGTCAACTAGCCGTGGATTTGAAGTGAAATCAACAACAAATGCCATCATGTCATTGGATTTGAGTTAAAAGTTGTTTGAAAAAAAAACTAAGAAATGTGTTTCAAATCCAATCGGTTATCCACATTGATTAAATGTCATCACATTGATTTGTTTGCTTGAAATGACGTGGAAACAATGTTGATTCAACCAGTGTGTCACAGTTTCTGTTTCATTTTTGAGTGTGCTCCCTGAGGTTACCACTGGAGGGCACCCTTACTTTGTTTCTAGTGTCCAGGTTACCCTGATTGTTATCATTGGTTTCACCTGTGTGTTGATTGCCCTCTCGGTTCACCTGTTGACTGGCTATTTAGGGCAGATCTCTTTGCTTAGGTCTCATGTTTTGATTACTGTGCATGTGTGGGTTTCCTTTCCTTTGTTCTGTGAAGACCTTAGTAAATGTTCTGGATTTACCCCTGCCTGCTGTGTTTCTCTGCGCCTGGGTTTGTACTAGCATTATTGTCACACAGTGGCCACATGCTCCAGGCTGCAGTAGACTGCAGCCTGCAAGCTGAAAGGCCATACAGTTAAAATTATGCATAAGGTCACAGCATTCCATAAGGGCACAGCATTCCATAAGGTCACAGCATTCCATAAGGTCACAGCATTCCATAAGGTCACAGCATTCCATAAGGGCACAGCATTCCATAAGGGCACAGCATTCCATAAGGGCACAGCATTCCATAAGGTCACAGCATTCCATAAGGTCACAGCATTCCATAAGGTCACAGCATTCCATAAGGTCACAGCATTCCATAAGGTCACAGCATTCCATAAGGGCACAGCATTCCATAAGGGCACAGCATTCCATAAGGTCACAGCATTCCATAAGGGCACAGCATTCCATAAGGGCACAGCATTCCATAAGGGCACAGCATTCCATACTTGTGAAAGGGGCACTTGTTGGTAGCCTTGAGTTTTCAGTTTGCTTCCATGACTGGTTTCACAATTGTCTCCAGCATGCAAAAGTAAAAATCATCTAAAACAATCTGTTTGTATTTACAATCCCCTTCTCCAAACAGATTAGAACCTACTCATTTACCTAGTTTGAATTTTACAACTTAAAAAACAACAACTATTAAACTTTAGCCCCACCCATCTCTTTAAGGATTCACTTGTGAGGCCATGTACTAAACAAACAAAGATTTCAAGACTAAAGACTGGTTTAAACTACGGTTGTGTTCGTAAATTTAATCTGGAGTGCCAGTGTTTTCTGGGTGTTCCTAAACTCAGAGTGTTGTCAGATTGTCCCTTCATAAACTCAGAGCGTTGTCAGATTGTCCCTTCATAAACTCAGTGTTGTCAGATTGTCCCTTCATAAACTCAGAGTGTTGTCAGATTGTCCCTTCATAAATTCAGAGTGTTACGCCCTCGGAGCATTCAGCACGCCACACTGGCCGATGAGTAGGGGTGATTTGAGCATTCTGCCATGACAGTAATGAGAGCAGGGTTTACTGATTCCATGACAGATTGAGAGCAGGGTTTACTGATTCCATGACAGTAATGAGAGCAGGGTTTACTGATTCCATGACAGTAATGAGAGCAGGGTTTACTGATTCCATGACAGTAATGAGAGCAGGGTTTACTGATTCCATGACAGATTGAGAGCAGGGTTTACTGATTACATGACAGTAATGAGAGCAGGGTTTACTGACTATATGACAGATTGAGAGCAGGGTTTACTGATTCCATGACAGTAGTGAGAGCAGGGTTTACTGTTTCCATGACAGATTGATAGCAGGGTTTACTGATTCCATGACAGATATGAGAGCAGGGTTTACTGATTCCATGACAGTAATGGGAGCAGGGTTTACTGATTCCATGACAAATTGATAGCAGGGTTTACTGATACCATGACAGATATGAGAGCAGGGTTTACTGATTCCATGACAGACTGAGAGCAGGGTTTACTGATTACATGACAGACTGAGAGCAGGGTTTACTGATTCCATGATTCCATGATGACCAGGGCTCGTAAGAGTTCTGATCTAGCATCAGTTTTTGACGTTTCGATCATAATGATTATATGGACAGATCCTAGATCAGTACTCCTACTCTGAGGTCCTTTCTGGATACAGACTGTGATCTTGGCCAAACTGTGTTGGGTTGACAGTCGCTGGATCGGGGTTCTAGTAGGATCCCTATGTTTGTTTACGTAAACTATTCATTGATCATGTATATTTGGTGATCGAGTCACTAGCTCTTGTTGCTGTTATTTGTAAGGATTTTACAGGGTAGGATGAAGGTCTTTCATTGGCCTGGCCATAACTACTGTCACACAATATCTGAATACTTGGTCAGATGAAATCAGGGAACGATATTTCTGGAAGAATCTCTGTTTTAATTTGTTCATGAGTAACAGGTTCAGACCCATATCAGGACTGACTTCACAGAAGTACTGTAGGTTAACACTGGTGATGAATATGAGGGTTTCATCTCTCTTTAAAAATAATCAATATATTCTCTGTTTCTTATCTCTTTATTGGGCTTTTATTCACTTCCAAATTATTCATAATTAAAGTTGGATAAATGCATCAAGAAACAAGACCAAGACTTAAGCCCTTCTATCTATACATGTTCAAATTGTTTTATCCTCCAAATGTCTTTATAAAAGTAGATCCATAGCCTACACATGGTGTCTCCCAGTGAATCAGGGGCTCCACCAGTTCCTAACCAGTCCTGTTGTAAACCATATCACCGCCCCTGTCAACCCTCCCATGACAACACCTCCAAAACCACCTGTCAGAACTTCCATCAACAACCCCGTCCCTATGGCGACGAAGAGCTCCAATCTGTCACCGACGATTCTCTGCCTGTCCTCCTTCCTCCACTGGTATCTGTAGCGCTCCCTCTCCTCCACCTCATTGGTCCGCACTGCCAAGAGAAAGACACACCCCTCTTTACTCACAGGGGGAAAACAGTCACCAAGGTGGAATAGATCTATGTTCTTTGAGGGAAGTGTATGAAAAAGAACCTCCTAAATACTATATTGTTCTGTATTTTACTGCATTTTAACTATTGTGAATAAGTATAATTAAGTAAATGGCACAGATTATTTATTCAACGTATTTCACACATCACTGCTGGGTGGAGAGCTTTCACTAAAACACTGATAAAGGAGATATTTCTATTAATGGAGAAAGATGAAGTAGCCCCTGATCTGAGGTCAGCCTTGGTGTTTTAGTCCTATAAAGGGGTCCTGACAGGATTCTATAGGTTGGAGAAAGATAACGAAGCCCCTAGACACTGATCTGAGGTCAGACTAACGTTTCCTTCCTATTGAAACAATGGAATGCAATGTGTAATATTTTTGGGGGGATGACCAAATTCACATAGAAATGTAAGTTATAGATCTGCCACTCTTATTGAATGCAAGTCTAAGAAGCAGAAGATATGTTCTATGTATGCTATTTCTATGCTTCCCACTCTTAAGTGTAGCTTTTGCATCTTTAAGTTTCGGTTTCGTACGCCAGTTTAAAACCATAGACATCGGCCGTGTTCCAGAGAATCTAAACCGTGATGTCACATGGGTAAATTGTGACTGATTGACTGATCTACAAATGATATTGAGCAGATATTTATGATGCAAGGTGATTTGTAGATCAGTCAGTCTTGACACGCACATCTTTACTCACAAGGGAGAGCGGTCACCAAGCTGCAATACATCTACATTCTTTGAGGGAAGTGTATGAAAAATAACCGTATAAATAATGTATTGTATTTTATTGTATTATTACTATCAACTATTGTTAATAAGTAAAAAAATATAATTATATGGTAGAGATAATTTCATCAACAGATTTCACAATTCACAGCTAGATAGAGTGCTTTCTCCAAAAGACACGAAAAGGAGCTATTTCTCTTTATGGAGAAAGATGAAGTAGCCCCCAGACACTGATCTGAGGTCAGTTTTGTGTTTTGGGCCTGTAAGTAGGGCCTGACAGGATTGGATAGGTTGGAGAAAGATGAAGACGCCCCTAGACACTGGTCTGAGGTCAGTTTTGTGTTTTGGGCCTGTATGTAGGGCCTGACAGGATTGGATAGGATGGTGAAAGATGAAGACGCCCCTAGACACTGGTCTGAGGTCAGTTTTGTGTTTTGGGCCTGTAAGTAGGGCCTGACAGGATTGGATAGGTTGGTGAAAGATGAAGACGCCCCTAGACACTGGTCTGAGTGTCTTTGTGTTTCAGTCTTATAAAGGCATTGACAGTATTGGATAGGATGGTGAAAGATGAAGACGCCCCTAGACACTGGTCTGAGGTCAGTTTTGTGTTTCAGTCTTATAAAGGCATTGACAGTATTGGATAAGTGCAATCAAGGTGTAGAAATATTCACAGAGCCTTTCAAAGAGTAAGGTGGAACTACAGTACAGGTCCTAATGGCTGTCCTAGGATCAGATTACCTGACTAAATACTAACCAAACCATTAAAGAGTAAGGTGGAACTACAGTATAGGTCCTAATGGCTGTCCTAGGATCAGATTACCCTGACTAAATACTAACCAAACCATTAAAGAGTAAGGTGGAACTACAGTATAGGTCCTAATGGCTGTCCTAGGATCAGATTACCCTGACTAAATACTAACCAAACCATTAAAGAGTAAGGTGGAACTACAGTACAGGTCCTAATGGCTGTCCTAGGATCAGATTACCCTGACTAAATACTAACCAAACCATTAAAGAGTAAGGTGGAACTACAGTACAGGTCCTAATGGCTGTCCTAGGATCAGATTACCCTGACTAAATACTAACCAAACCATTAAAGAGTAAGGTGGAACTACAGTACAGGTCCTAATGGCTGTCCTAGGATCAGATTACCCTGACTAAATACTAACCAAACCATTAAAGAGTAAGGTGGAACTACAGTACAGGTCCTAATGGCTGTCCTAGGATCAGATTACCCTGACTAAATACTAACCAAACCATTAAAGAGTAAGGTGGAACTACAGTATAGGTCCTAATGGCTGTCCTAGGATCAGATTACCCTGACTAAATACTAACCAAACCATTAAAGAGTAAGGTGGAACTACAGTATAGGTCCTAATGGCTGTCCTAGGATCAGATTACCCTGACTAAATACTAACCAAACCATTAAAGAGTAAGGTGGAACTACAGTATAGCTTTAATACAGGTCCCAATGGCTGTCCTAGGATCAGATTACCTGACTAAATACTAACCAAACCAGAAAACCTTTGCCATTTACTGGATGCTAAAATTCTAATAGTTATCCTAATTTCAGTTTATGCGACAAAACAAACAGTCGCTGTGTAGAGAATCACTGCACCATTTAAAACGTTTTGCCATCATTCATTTTATTTCCAGCTGTTTGAAGCTACAAAACCCAAAGTGAAAGACGCAAAAAAACAACATTCAGGAACGGTAAGCATAGAAATAGCACGCATAGAACATACCGCTTCTTAGACTTGCTTCCAATGAGAATGAAATATCTATAACTGACATTTCTATGTGAATTTGGTCGGGTCATCCAAAAAGCTACATACAGTGTTGTAACTTAAAAGCGCTAAACCCTATCTAACAGATATACAGTGGACTATATAGAACGCAGTATGTTGTTTTATGTCGGGTCACTCACCCACTGTAGGTTTCTGGAAAACAGCAGTGCTCTGTGCAGCTCTGACCAGTTCATTTCTGTAGCATGCCTCGATTTGGACTCTATCTCCCATGATCCTTCGCTGATACTCCTCTGGCTTCTCCCTAGAGAGACTGGCTGATGAGGTGGGAAATGTAGTCATTGGACTTTGTTCTGTTATGTAACATTCTCCACATTGGAGTCAGACCTGAGCAAGGCACTGGTACATAGAGACACTATTTACTAATCACTGGTATATAGATACACCATCTTCTAATCACTGGTACATAGATACACCATCTACTAATCACTGGTACATAGACACACTATCTACTAATCACTGGTACATAGAGATACTATCTACTAATCACTGGTACATAGAGACACTATCTACTAATCACCGGTACATAGACACACTAACTACTAATAACTGGTACATAGAGATACTATCTACTAATCACTGGTACATAGAGACAGTATCTACTAATCACCGGTACATAGACACACTAACTACTAATAACTGGTACATAGAGATACTATCTACTAATCACTGGTACATAGAGACAGTATCTACTAATCACTGTCAATTCCAAACAACTACCCATTATCATGTGATCATTACTCATTAAGACCAGAATCTATACAGCAGTTTTATGTTTCATGGGTTATTGAAGCAATCAGGCCCAAGGGGGTGTGGTATCTATATCAGGCAGATGTTATTGCAGGTGTTCCTAACTCCAACAGTGCATTAATATCTAACAATTCACAACAATACACACAAATCTAAAAGTAAAAGAAAGGAATTAAGAAATCTATAAATATATTTCTGAATGTGTATTTTAATGATGTAATCAACCTGGCTACTACAGTTATTGGAATAAACAGGAAAGCACAGGTGAGTGTCAACAGGCACTACAACAGGATATTTTAGGATTTATCAATGTTTAGTTTAACGAAGTAAGGAAATCAAGAATAGCTCAGAACTTACTCCGACTCACTTCCATCTCTACTCAGCCGGGGTTAAGGAGACTCTCACGACACGTGATGTTATCACACCCCACTGAGGAAGTTATGAATCAAATATTGCTGAAAGAGCGAATCACAAATTGTCAGGTGAACCGTCACATGTAGACTACAAGTCTAAGGACCAAAAGGCTCCTTAACAGCTTCTACCCCCGAGCCATAAGTCTGCTGAACAATTAATCACATGGCCACCAAACTATTTACTTTGACCCCCCCCCCTCCACTCCATTTGTTTTTGTACACTGCTGCTACTCTCTGTTTATTATCTACACATAGTCACTTCACCCCCACCTACATGTACTCTGCTGCTACTCGCTGTGTATTATCTACACATAGTCACTTCACCCCTACCTACATGTACAAATTACCTCCACTAACCTGTACCCCTCCACATTGACTCGGTACCGGTACCCCTTGTATATAGCCTCCACATTGACTCGGTACCGGTACCCCCTGTATATAGCCTCCACATTGACTCTGTACTGGTACCCCCTGTATATAGCCTCCACATTGACTCTGTACTGGTACCCCCTGTATATAGCCTCCACATTGACTCTGTACTGGTACCCCCTGTATATAGCCTCCACATTGACTCTGTACTGGTACAATGTTACTTTTTATTATTATTTGCTTTAGTTTATTTGTTAAATATTCTCTTAACTTTTCTTGAACTGCACTGTTGGTTAAGGTCAGTAAGCATTTCACGGTAAGGTCTACACTTGTTGTATTCAGCATATGTGACAAATAGTTTGATTTGATTACACACATCCTAGACTCTATCAGGTGGACCATGAATGGAATGTTATGATATCTGTACATTATAGAAACACCTGTAATTAGAAAAGTACAATGATTGATGTTTTGCTTTATCTTGAGACCGAGAATCAATGGTAGAGAGTTTGTAAGTGCATGAAGAGGTCAACGGTACAAAAGTCAGATGTCTGTGTGTTGAAACTACATTTTCAGTTCCTGTTGATAATATGTTCCAGTCTTACTTCTACAATAGGAGGAAGAAGGATTGAGAAACTAACTGCAAATAACAATGAGCTGAACTCCACCTAGCCGAGACTTCTTTGTATTAGCAACTATTAATTATGAGGTTATACTACAGGGCCTCCCGGGTGGCGCAGTGGTTAAAGGGCCACCAGAGACTCTGGGTTCGCGCCCAGGCTCTGTCGTAACCGGCCGCGACCGGGAGGTCCGTGGGGCGACACACAATTGGCCTAGCGTCGTCCGGGTTAGGGAGGGATTGATCTGTAGGGATCTCCTTGTCTCATCGCGCACCAGCGACTCCTGTGGCGGGCCGGGCGCAGTGCGCGCTAGCCAAGGTTGCCAGGTGTACTGTGTTTCCTCTGACACATTGGTGCGGCTGGCTTCCGGGTTGGATGCGCGCTGTGTTAAGAAGCAGTGCGGCTTGGTTGGGTTGTGTATCGGAGGACTTTCAACCTTCGTCTCTCCCGAGCCCGTACGGGAGTTGTAGCGATGAGACAAGATAGTAGCTACTAACAATTGGATACCACGAAATTGGGGAGAAAAAGGGGTAAAATTCAAAATAATAATAATAAATAAATAAAATATATGCTACTACAGTCAAGGGAAATCAGCCTGGGAGGGGTGGTCCTCAGTAGGGATATAAAGGGACATCAGCCTGGGAGGGGTGGTCCTCAGTAGAGATATAAAGGGACATCAGCCTGGGAGGGGTGGTCCTCAGTAGGGATATAAAGGGACATCAGCCTGGGAGGGGTGGTCCTCAGTAGGGATACACCATCTTGTGAACTGAGTGTTGCTTGCAAATTGCTGTAAGTGTAAACTCCAGGTTGCAATCCTTATTAAACAAACTAACCTCTGATCAAAGAAGTTTCCAGTGGTCTCTTGTATGAACAACCATCACATGTAGACTACACACATCCTAGACTCTATCAGGTGAACCATCACATGTAGTCTACACACATCCTAGACTCTATCAGGTGAACCATCACATGTAGTCTACACACATCCTAGACTCTATCAGGTGAACCATCACATGTAGTCTACACACATCCTAGACTCTATCAGGTGAACCATCACATGTAGTCTACACACATCCTAGACTCTATCAGGTGAACCATCACATGTAGTCTACACACATCCTAGACTCTATCAGGTGAACCATCACATGTAGTCTACACACATCCTAGACTCTATCAGGTGAACCATCACATGTAGTCTACACACATCCTAGACTCTATCAGGTGAACCATCACATGTAGTCTACACACATCCCAGAAATAGACCCCCCCCCCCCCCCCCAAAATCAAACATCAGACAATTTAAATCCGCTACACTGGAAGAGCAACGTTCATGACTGGTACACTAAGAGCATTTAAATGATTTGAAACGGTCTCCATTTTATGCTGTCTCATCAGCTGATGCTAATCTTTAACATTCATTGTAATTGAGGCCATCTGATTCGTCCTGAGGGCAGCAGGATCTAGACAATATAACACATTGAACATGGACTCAACTGACATTTTTATCACTTTAGAATTATTAAAACATCCGACAAAGCATTGTGGGAGGTTAACAATACATTTTAAAAATGTTGGAGTTTAAAACATTACCTCGCCAACACGCGGGCGGGAGCCTCACGGATCCTACACTTATCTTTTCAGCAGAGATACATTTGGAAATCGTTTATAAGCAATAGGTTATACATCTCTCCTTTCTCTAAGGTTTTTCTTTGTAAAATTTCACATAAAATTGGTTTAAAGACACTAACTTTGAAAGTTTCAGATTTTTCAGTACCTGTTTCAGGTGATCTGTGGCAAGACTGTAGTCCAAGGTGATGTCAAGATTTTTCCGGGATGTGATAACATCAATAAAACCCAAGGGTCAAAGTTTTACCACTCCTGCAACAACAGAATGTTCACACTTTACCTGCTGAAATAAATGATAGAAGACATGAACTGAATCTAGAATGTTCACACTTTAACTGTTATAATACATGGTAGAAGACATGAACTGAATCTAGAATGTTCACACTTTAACTGTTATAATACATGATAGAAGACATGAACTGAATCTAGAATGTTCACACTTTAACTGTTATAATACATGGTAGAAGACATGAACTGAATCTAGAATGTTAACACTTTAACTGTTATAATACATGATAGAAGACATGAACTGAATCTAGAATGTTCACACTTTAACTGTTATAATACATGATAGAAGACATGAACTGAATCTAGAATGTTAACACTTTACCTGCTGAAATACATGATAGAAGACATGAACTGAATCTAGAATGTTAACACTTTACCTGCTGAAATAAATGATAGAAGACATGAACTGAATCTAGAATGTTAACACTTTAACTGTTATAATACATGATAGAAGACATGAACTGAATCTAGAATGTTCACACTTTAACTGTTATAATACATGATAGAAGACATGAACTGAATCTAGAATGTTCACACTTTAACTGTTATAATACATGATAGAAGACATGAACTGAATCTAGAATGTTCACACTTTAACTGTTATAATACATGATAGAAGACATGAACTGAATCTAGAATGTTAACACTTTAACTGTTATAATACATGATAGAAGACATGAACTGAATCTAGAATGTTAACACTTTAACTGTTATAATACATGGTAGAAGACATGAACTGAATCTAGAATGTTAAACACTAACTGTTATAATACATGATAGAAGACATGAACTGAATCTAGAATGTTAAACACTAACTGTTATAATACATGATAGAAGACATGAACTGAATCTAGAATGTTCACACTTTAACTGTTATAATACATGGTAGAAGACATGAACTGAATCTAGAATGTTCACACTTTAACTGTTATAATACATGATAGAAGACATGAACTGAATCTAGAATGTTCACACTTTAACTGTTATAATACATGATAGAAGACATGAACTGAATCTAGAATGTTAACACTTTACCTGCTGAAATAAATGATAGAAGACATGAACTGAATCTAGAATGTTAACACTTTAACTGTTATAATACATGGTAGAAGACATGAACTGAATCTAGAATGTTAAACACTAACTGTTATAATACATGATAGAAGACATGAACTGAATCTAGAATGTTCACACTTTAACTGTTATAATACATGATAGAAGACATGAACTGAATCTAGAATGTTCACACTTTAACTGTTATAATACATGATAGAAGACATGAACTGAATCTAGAATGTTCACACTTTAACTGTTATAATACATGATAGAAGACATGAACTGAATCTAGAATGTTCACACTTTAACTGTTATAATACATGATAGAAGACATGAACTGAATCTAGAATGTTCACACTTTAACTGTTATAATACATGATAGAAGACATGAACTGAATCTAGAATGTTCACACTTTACCTGCTGAAATAAATGATAGAAGACATGAACTGAATCTAGAATGTTCACACTTTAACTGTTATAATACATGATAGAAGACATGAACTGAATCTAGAATGTTCACACTTTAACTGTTATAATACATGATAGAAGACATGAACTGAATCTAGAATGTTCACACTTTAACTGTTATAATACATGATAGAAGACATGAACTGAATCTAGAATGTTCACACTTTAACTGTTATAATACATGATAGAAGACATGAACTGAATCTAGAATGTTCACACTTTACCTGCTGAAATAAATGATAGAAGACATGAACTGAATCTAGAATGTTAACACTTTACCTGCTGAAATAAATGATAGAAGACATGAACTGAATCTAGAATGTTCACACTTTAACTGTTATAATACATGATAGAAGACATGAACTGAATCTAGAATGTTAACACTTTACCTGCTGAAATAAATGATAGAAGACATGAACTGAATCTAGAATGTTCACACTTTAACTGTTATAATACATGATAGAAGACATGAACTGAATCTAGAATGTTAAACACTTTAACTGTTATAATACATGATAGAAGACATGAACTGAATCTAGAATGTTAACACTTTACCTGCTGAAATAAATGATAGAAGACATGAACTGAATCTAGAATGTTCACACTTTACCTGTTATAATACATGATAGAAGACATGAACTGAATCTAGAATGTTCACACTTTAACTGTTATAATACATGATAGAAGACATGAACTGAATCTAGAATGTTCACACTTTAACTGTTATAATACATGATAGAAGACATGAACTGAATCTAGAATGTTCACACTTTAACTGTTATAATACATGGTAGAAGACATGAACTGAATCTAGAATGTTCACACTTTAACTGTTATAATACATGATAGAAGACATGAACTGAATCTAGAATGTTAACACTTTACCTGCTGAAATACATGATAGAAGACATGAACTGAATCTAGAATGTTCACACTTTAACTGTTATAATACATGATAGAAGACATGAACTGAATCTAGAATGTTAACACTTTACCTGCTGAAATAAATGATAGAAGACATGAACTGAATCTAGAATGTTAACACTTTACCTGCTGAAATAAATGATAGAAGACATGAACTGAATCTAGAATGTTAACACTTTACCTGCTGAAATAAATGATAGAAGACATGAACTGAATCTAGAATGTTAACACTTTACCTGCTGAAATAAATGATAGAAGACATGAACTGAATCTAGAATGTTAACACTTTACCTGCTGAAATAAATGATAGAAGACATGAACTGAATCTAGAATGTTAACACTTTACCTGTTATAATACATGGTAGAAGACATGAACTGAATCTAGAATGTTCACACTTTAACTGTTATAATACATGATAGAAGACATGAACTGAATCTAGAATGTTCACACTTTAACTGTTATAATACATGATAGAAGACATGAACTGAATCTAGAATGTTCACACTTTAACTGTTATAATACATGATAGAAGACATGAACTGAATCTAGAATGTTCACACTTTAACTGTTATAATACATGATAGAAGACATGAACTGAATCTAGAATGTTCACACTTTAACTGTTATAATACATGATAGAAGACATGAACTGAATCTAGAATGTTCACACTTTAACTGTTATAATACATGATAGAAGACATGAACTGAATCTAGAATGTTCACACTTTAACTGTTATAATACATGATAGAAGACATGAACTGAATCTAGAATGTTAACACTTTACCTGCTGAAATACATGATAGAAGACATGAACTGAATCTAGAATGTTCACACTTTAACTGTTATAATACATGATAGAAGACATGAACTGAATCTAGAATGTTAAACACTAACTGTTATAATACATGATAGAAGACATGAACTGAATCTAGAATGTTAACACTTTACCTGTTATAATACATGATAGAAGACATGAACTGAATCTAGAATGTTAACACTTTACCTGCTGAAATAAATGATAGAAGACATGAACTGAATCTAGAATGTTAACACTTTACCTGCTGAAATAAATGATAGAAGACATGAACTGAATCTAGAATGTTAACACTTTACCTGCTGAAATAAATGATAGAAGACATGAACTGAATCTAGAATGTTAACACTTTACCTGTTATAATACATGGTAGAAGACATGAACTGAATCTAGAATGTTCACACTTTAACTGTTATAATACATGATAGAAGACATGAACTGAATCTAGAATGTTCACACTTTAACTGTTATAATACATGATAGAAGACATGAACTGAATCTAGAATGTTAAACACTTTAACTGTTATAATACATGATAGAAGACATGAACTGAATCTAGAATGTTCACACTTTAACTGTTATAATACATGATAGAAGACATGAACTGAATCTAGAATGTTCACACTTTAACTGTTATAATACATGATAGAAGACATGAACTGAATCTAGAATGTTCACACTTTAACTGTTATAATACATGATAGAAGACATGAACTGAATCTAGAATGTTCACACTTTAACTGTTATAATACATGATAGAAGACATGAACTGAATCTAGAATGTTCACACTTTAACTGTTATAATACATGATAGAAGACATGAACTGAATCTAGAATGTTAAACACTTTAACTGTTATAATACATGATAGAAGACATGAACTGAATCTAGAATGTTAACACTTTACCTGTTATAATACATGATAGAAGACATGAACTGAATCTAGAATGTTCACACTTTAACTGTTATAATACATGATAGAAGACATGAACTGAATCTAGAATGTTCACACTTTAACTGTTATAATACATGATAGAAGACATGAACTGAATCTAGAATGTTAAACACTTTAACTGTTATAATACATGATAGAAGACATGAACTGAATCTAGAATGTTAACACTTTACCTGTTATAATACATGATAGAAGACATGAACTGAATCTAGAATGTTCACACTTTAACTGTTATAATACATGATAGAAGACATGAACTGAATCTAGAATGTTAACACTTTACCTGCTGAAATAAATGATAGAAGACATGAACTGAATCTAGAATGTTAACACTTTACCTGCTGAAATAAATGATAGAAGACATGAACTGAATCTAGAATGTTAACACTTTACCTGCTGAAATAAATGATAGAAGACATGAACTGAATCTAGAATGTTCACACTTTAACTGTTATAATACATGATAGAAGACATGAACTGAATCTAGAATGTTCACACTTTAACTGTTATAATACATGATAGAAGACATGAACTGAATCTAGAATGTTCACACTTTAACTGTTATAATACATGATAGAAGACATGAACTGAATCTAGAATGTTCACACTTTAACTGTTATAATACATGATAGAAGACATGAACTGAATCTAGAATGTTCACACTTTAACTGTTATAATACATGATAGAAGACATGAACTGAATCTAGAATGTTCACACTTTAACTGTTATAATACATGATAGAAGACATGAACTGAATCTAGAATGTTCACACTTTAACTGTTATAATACATGATAGAAGACATGAACTGAATCTAGAATGTTAAACACTTTAACTGTTATAATACATGATAGAAGACATGAACTGAATCTAGAATGTTAAACACTTTAACTGTTATAATACATGGTAGAAGACATGAACTGAATCTAGAATGTTAAACACTTTAACTGTTATAATACATGATAGAAGACATGAACTGAATCTAGAATGTTAACACTTTACCTGCTGAAATAAATGATAGAAGACATGAACTGAATCTAGAATGTTAACACTTTACCTGCTGAAATAAATGATAGAAGACATGAACTGAATCTAGAATGTTCACACTTTAACTGTTATAATACATGATAGAAGACATGAACTGAATCTAGAATGTTCACACTTTAACTGTTATAATACATGATAGAAGACATGAACTGAATCTAGAATGTTCACACTTTAACTGTTATAATACATGATAGAAGACATGAACTGAATCTAGAATGTTCACACTTTAACTGTTATAATACATGATAGAAGACATGAACTGAATCTAGAATGTTCACACTTTAACTGTTATAATACATGATAGAAGACATGAACTGAATCTAGAATGTTCACACTTTAACTGTTATAATACATGATAGAAGACATGAACTGAATCTAGAATGTTCACACTTTAACTGTTATAATACATGATAGAAGACATGAACTGAATCTAGAATGTTCACACTTTAACTGTTATAATACATGATAGAAGACATGAACTGAATCTAGAATGTTCACACTTTAACTGTTATAATACATGATAGAAGACATGAACTGAATCTAGAATGTTCACACTTTAACTGTTATAATACATGATAGAAGACATGAACTGAATCTAGAATGTTAACACTTTAACTGTTATAATACATGATAGAAGACATGAACTGAATCTAGAATGTTCACACTTTAACTGTTATAATACATGATAGAAGACATGAACTGAATCTAGAATGTTCACACTTTAACTGTTATAATACATGATAGAAGACATGAACTGAATCTAGAATGTTAACACTAACTGTTATAATACATGATAGAAGACATGAACTGAATCTAGAATGTTCACACTTTAACTGTTATAATACATGATAGAAGACATGAACTGAATCTAGAATGTTCACACTTTAACTGTTATAATACATGATAGAAGACATGAACTGAATCTAGAATGTTCACACTTTAACTGTTATAATACATGATAGAACACATGAACTGAATCTAGAATGTTCACACTTTAACTGTTATAATACATGATAGAAGACATGAACTGAATCTAGAATGTTCACACTTTAACTGTTATAATACATGATAGAAGACATGAACTGAATCTAGAATGTTCACACTTTAACTGTTATAATACATGATAGAAGACATGAACTGAATCTAGAATGTTCACACTTTAACTGTTATAATACATGATAGAACACATGAACTGAATCTAGAATGTTCACACTTTAACTGTTATAATACATGATAGAAGACATGAACTGAATCTAGAATGTTCACACTTTAACTGTTATAATACATGATAGAAGACATAAACTGAATCTAGAATGTTCACACTTTAACTGTTATAATACATGATAGAAGACATGAACTGAATCTAGAATGTTCACACTTTACCTGCTGAAATACATGATAGAAGACATGAACTGAATCTAGAATGTTCACACTTTAACTGTTATAATACATGATAGAAGACATGAACTGAATCTAGAATGTTCACACTTTAACTGTTATAATACATGATAGAACACATGAACTGAATCTAGAATGTTCACACTTTAACTGTTATAATACATGATAGAAGACATGAACTGAATCTAGAATGTTAACACTTTACCTGCTGAAATACATGATAGAAGACATGAACTGAATCTAGAATGTTAACACTTTACCTGCTGAAATAAATGATAGAAGACATGAACTGAATCTAGAATGTTAACACTTTAACTGTTATAATACATGGTAGAAGACATGAACTGAATCTAGAATGTTAACACTTTAACTGTTATAATACATGATAGAAGACATGAACTGAATCTAGAATGTTAAACACTAACTGTTATAATACATGATAGAAGACATGAACTGAATCTAGAATGTTAACACTTTACCTGCTGAAATAAATGATAGAAGACATGAACTGAATCTAGAATGTTCACACTTTAACTGTTATAATACATGATAGAAGACATGAACTGAATCTAGAATGTTCACACTTTAACTGTTATAATACATGATAGAAGACATGAACTGAATCTAGAATGTTCACACTTTAACTGTTATAATACATGATAGAAGACATGAACTGAATCTAGAATGTTAAACACTAACTGTTATAATACATGATAGAAGACATGAACTGAATCTAGAATGTTAACACTTTAACTGTTATAATACATGATAGAAGACATGAACTGAATCTAGAATGTTAAACACTTTAACTGTTATAATACATGATAGAAGACATGAACTGAATCTAGAATGTTAAACACTTTAACTGTTATAATACATGATAGAAGACATGAACTGAATCTAGAATGTTAAACACTTTAACTGTTATAATACATGGTAGAAGACATGAACTGAATCTAGAATGTTAAACACTTTAACTGTTATAATACATGGTAGAAGACATGAACTGAATTTAGAATGTTCACACTTTAACTGTTATAATACATGATAGAAGACATGAACTGAATCTAGAATGTTCACACTTTAACTGTTATAATACATGATAGAAGACATGAACTGAATCTAGAATGTTCACACTTTAACTGTTATAATACATGATAGAAGACATGAACTGAATCTAGAATGTTCACACTAACTGTTATAATACATGATAGAAGACATGAACTGAATCTAGAATGTTCACACTTTAACTGTTATAATACATGATAGAAGACATGAACTGAATCTAGAATGTTCACACTTTAACTGTTATAATACATGGTAGAAGACATGAACTGAATCTAGAATGTTCACACTTTAACTGTTATAATACATGATAGAAGACATGAACTGAATCTAGAATGTTAACACTTTACCTGCTGAAATACATGATAGAAGACATGAACTGAATCTAGAATGTTAACACTTTAACTGTTATAATACATGATAGAAGACATGAACTGAATCTAGAATGTTCACACTTTAACTGTTATAATACATGGTAGAAGACATGAACTGAATCTAGAATGTTCACACTAACTGTTATAATACATGATAGAAGACATGAACTGAATCTAGAATGTTAACACTTTACCTGCTGAAATAAATGATAGAAGACATGAACTGAATCTAGAATGTTCACACTTTAACTGTTATAATACATGATAGAAGACATGAACTGAATCTAGAATGTTAACACTTTACCTGCTGAAATAAATGATAGAAGACATGAACTGAATCTAGAATGTTAACACTTTACCTGCTGAAATACATGATAGAAGACATGAACTGAATCTAGAATGTTAACACTTTAACTGTTATAATACATGATAGAAGACATGAACTGAATCTAGAATGTTAACACTTTAACTGTTATAATACATGATAGAAGACATGAACTGAATCTAGAATGTTAACACTTTACCTGCTGAAATAAATGATAGAAGACATGAACTGAATCTAGAATGTTAACACTTTACCTGCTGAAATAAATGATAGAAGACATGAACTGAATCTAGAATGTTAACACTTTACCTGCTGAAATAAATGATAGAAGACATGAACTGAATCTAGAATGTTAACACTTTACCTGCTGAAATACATGATAGAAGACATAAACTGAATCTAGAATGTTCACACTTTAACTGTTATAATACATGATAGAAGACATGAACTGAATCTAGAATGTTCACACTTTAACTGTTATAATACATGATAGAAGACATGAACTGAATCTAGAATGTTCACACTTTAACTGTTATAATACATGATAGAAGACATGAACTGAATCTAGAATGTTCACACTTTAACTGTTATAATACATGATAGAAGACATGAACTGAATCTAGAATGTTCACACTTTAACTGTTATAATACATGATAGAAGACATGAACTGAATCTAGAATGTTAACACTTTACCTGCTGAAATACATGATAGAAGACATGAACTGAATCTAGAATGTTAACACTTTACCTGCTGAAATAAATGATAGAAGACATGAACTGAATCTAGAATGTTAACACTTTAACTGTTATAATACATGGTAGAAGACATGAACTGAATCTAGAATGTTAAACACTAACTGTTATAATACATGATAGAAGACATGAACTGAATCTAGAATGTTAACACTTTACCTGCTGAAATAAATGATAGAAGACATGAACTGAATCTAGAATGTTAACACTTTACCTGCTGAAATACATGATAGAAGACATGAACTGAATCTAGAATGTTCACACTTTACCTGTTATAATACATGGTAGAAGACATGAACTGAATCTAGAATGTTCACACTTTAACTGTTATAATACATGATAGAACACATGAACTGAATCTAGAATGTTCACACTTTAACTGTTATAATACATGATAGAAGACATGAACTGAATCTAGAATGTTCACACTTTAACTGTTATAATACATGATAGAAGACATGAACTGAATCTAGAATGTTCCCACTTTAACTGTTATAATACATGATAGAAGACATGAACTGAATCTAGAATGTTAAACACTAACTGTTATAATACATGATAGAAGACATGAACTGAATCTAGAATGTTCACACTTTAACTGTTATAATACATGATAGAAGACATGAACTGAATCTAGAATGTTCACACTTTAACTGTTATAATACATGGTAGAAGACATGAACTGAATCTAGAATGTTCACACTTTAACTGTTATAATACATGATAGAAGACATGAACTGAATCTAGAATGTTCACACTTTAACTGTTATAATACATGATAGAAGACATGAACTGAATCTAGAATGTTAACACTTTACCTGCTGAAATACATGATAGAAGACATGAACTGAATCTAGAATGTTCACACTTTAACTGTTATAATACATGATAGAAGACATGAACTGAATCTAGAATGTTAACACTTTACCTGCTGAAATAAATGATAGAAGACATGAACTGAATCTAGAATGTTAACACTTTACCTGCTGAAATAAATGATAGAAGACATGAACTGAATCTAGAATGTTCACACTTTAACTGTTATAATACATGATAGAAGACATGAACTGAATCTAGAATGTTCACACTTTACCTGTTATAATACATGGTAGAAGACATGAACTGAATCTAGAATGTTCACACTTTAACTGTTATAATACATGATAGAAGACATGAACTGAATCTAGAATGTTCACACTTTAACTGTTATAATACATGATAGAAGACATGAACTGAATCTAGAATGTTAACACTTTACCTGCTGAAATACATGATAGAAGACATGAACTGAATCTAGAATGTTCACACTTTACCTGTTATAATACATGGTAGAAGACATGAACTGAATCTAGAATGTTCACACTTTAACTGTTATAATACATGATAGAAGACATGAACTGAATCTAGAATGTTCACACTTTAACTGTTATAATACATGATAGAAGACATGAACTGAATCTAGAATGTTCACACTTTAACTGTTATAATACATGGTAGAAGACATGAACTGAATCTAGAATGTTAAACACTTTAACTGTTATAATACATGATAGAAGACATGAACTGAATCTAGAATGTTCACACTTTAACTGTTATAATACATGATAGAAGACATGAACTGAATCTAGAATGTTAACACTTTACCTGCTGAAATAAATGATAGAAGACATGAACTGAATCTAGAATGTTCACACTTTAACTGTTATAATACATGATAGAAGACATGAACTGAATCTAGAATGTTCACACTTTAACTGTTATAATACATGATAGAAGACATGAACTGAATCTAGAATGTTCACACTAACTGTTATAATACATGATAGAAGACATGAACTGAATCTAGAATGTTCACACTTTAACTGTTATAATACATGATAGAAGACATGAACTGAATCTAGAATGTTAACACTTTACCTGCTGAAATAAATGATAGAAGACATGAACTGAATCTAGAATGTTCACACTTTAACTGTTATAATACATGATAGAAGACATGAACTGAATCTAGAATGTTCACACTTTAACTGTTATAATACATGATAGAAGACATGAACTGAATCTAGAATGTTCACACTAACTGTTATAATACATGATAGAAGACATAAACTGAATCTAGAATGTTAACACTTTAACTGTTATAATACATGGTAGAAGACATGAACTGAATCTAGAATGTTCACACTTTAACTGTTATAATACATGATAGAAGACATGAACTGAATCTAGAATGTTAAACACTTTAACTGTTATAATACATGATAGAAGACATAAACTGAATCTAGAATGTTCACACTTTAACTGTTATAATACATGATAGAAGACATGAACTGAATCTAGAATGTTAAACACTTTAACTGTTATAATACATGATAGAAGACATGAACTGAATCTAGAATGTTCACACTTTAACTGTTATAATACATGATAGAAGACATGAACTGAATCTAGAATGTTAAACACTTTAACTGTTATAATACATGATAGAAGACATAAACTGAATCTAGAATGTTCACACTTTAACTGTTATAATACATGATAGAAGACATGAACTGAATCTAGAATGTTAAACACTTTAACTGTTATAATACATGGTAGAAGACATGAACTGAATCTAGAATGTTAACACTTTACCTGCTGAAATAAATGATAGAAGACATGAACTGAATCTAGAATGTTAACACTTTAACTGTTATAATACATGGTAGAAGACATGAACTGAATCTAGAATGTTCACACTTTAACTGTTATAATACATGATAGAAGACATGAACTGAATCTAGAATGTTCACACTTTAACTGTTATAATACATGATAGAAGACATGAACTGAATCTAGAATGTTAACACTTTAACTGTTATAATACATGATAGAAGACATGAACTGAATCTAGAATGTTCACACTTTAACTGTTATAATACATGATAGAAGACATGAACTGAATCTAGAATGTTCACACTTTAACTGTTATAATACATGATAGAAGACATGAACTGAATCTAGAATGTTCACACTTTAACTGTTATAATACATGATAGAAGACATGAACTGAATCTAGAATGTTCACACTTTAACTGTTATAATACATGATAGAAGACATGAACTGAATCTAGAATGTTAAACACTTTAACTGTTATAATACATGATAGAAGACATGAACTGAATCTAGAATGTTCACACTTTAACTGTTATAATACATGATAGAAGACATAAACTGAATCTAGAATGTTAAACACTTTAACTGTTATAATACATGATAGAAGACATAAACTGAATCTAGAATGTTCACACTTTAACTGTTATAATACATGATAGAAGACATGAACTGAATCTAGAATGTTCACACTTTACCTGTTATAATACATGATAGAAGACATGAACTGAATCTAGAATGTTCACACTTTACCTGTTATAATACATGATAGAAGACATGAACTGAATCTAGAATGTTCACACTTTAACTGTTATAATACATGATAGAAGACATGAACTGAATCTAGAATGTTCACACTTTAACTGTTATAATACATGGTAGAAGAC